>NC_056733.1:919125657-919314955 GCF_019279795.1 Protopterus annectens
CTGCTAATTCCATATGCAAGACTGAATATGAGGAAACTTCAATGGTACTTAAAAAAAAAAAAAAAAAAGTCTTTGGTGCCAACATTCTCATGACCTGGAAACTGTCATTCCTGTCATACCCTGTCTAAGGACAGAGTTCCTTTTGTGGGCAGAAGCATGCAAACACAAGACTGCCTTTTACTCAACCCCACTCCGCCCAGACCCTAACCACAGATACATCAGACTGTGCCTGGTGGGCACACATGGACAGCAAATGTATTCAGGGCCACTGGAGCCCAAGTCAGATCCATCTGCACATCAACCAAAAAGATGCTAGCTGTACAGAATGCACGGACAGCTTTCAGATCCCTACTCATCCCAGGACAGCTGCTAATAAAAACAGCCAACACCACAGTTGTGGTACACCATTCCTACCCATTCTGCAGGTTAGCCATGGGGCTGCGGAACACTATCTTGGGCAATCAAGTCCATCTGCAAGTTTAATTCCTGCCAGGCAAAAAAACTCACTGGCAGACGACTTGAGCAGAAATCTTGGAAGCTGCTACCTGGAGTTCTGTACACACCTTCACCAAGCATTACCACCTGCCTATCTTTTCCAAATCCAGTGCAGGTTTTGCTAGACCAGTCCTGCAAGGTATTCTAGCCAGCCCAAACTCTTCTTGACTGCCTCCACCCTTCTTCAGCTTTGGGCATCTACCCAAGTGTGATGACTGCAACAGTGAAACACGAAGAACGTAGTGTAGTTGTGTACACTTACCATAAATGTGGATGTCAGAGTGTATTCACTGTTGCAGTCCTGGTTTCCCTCCCTCCATCCCCCTTGACCTCTCTCTCCCCTTTACAAGGAAGTTTCTATTTACTTTCTACTGGTGGTGATGTCCTTCATGGATGCATCTGCAGTCCTAACAACTGGGTTGTCCTGTCGTCAGGCAGCCCTTCAGTCGGCCGGATTCCAAAGTCCGGGTCCGGCTTCGGCTGATGTCGCACTTCACCCGACGTCATCTCTGTTGGTCTTCGGGTATAAAGGCATCAGCCGACGCCATTTTCCTCAGTCTTTCTTGCCGCGTGGTGCCCGAAGCAGAAGCTGTTCGCAAGTGCCGGTCGGTCGGATCCAGAGATTACTTCTACCGAATACTACTTGAAGACTTCTAAAGCTAAGTACCCGTTGGGGACTCTTTCTTGCCTCAGCCGATGTCAGAAAAAGTTAATAATTGTTTAACCTGTGGGAAACAAATACCTCATAAAGATTTCCACTCTTATTGTCTGCCTTGTTTAGGCCCAGCCCACGACGTAGCAGCCTGTTCGGCCTGTGCTTCTTTCAACCGACGACGCTTAGGCGTCGGTCGGAGTTTGCAGAACAGTTTTTCGGTTCTGATTTTGCGTACATTATGCCGTCGGATCCTCCGACTACCCAATCTGCCAAAAAACGCAAAGATAAAGACCGACACTCGCGGTCCGCGGTTTCGGCCGAAACCATGGTTAAGCAAACTGCGAGTGTCTCGGTTTCGGCCGAAACCGAGAAAACTGATCAAAGTACAGCTGAACCTATCTCTACAACTGAGGCCCCTGCTACCACTCTTGAATCGGCCTCAGAAATTTTATCCACTACGGTGGTAGCCACTGATTTATCAGACACCATTCCCTTGGATGTCTCTACCCCAGCACGTGGTGCTGCTAGGCCTCCAGCAGCCATGTCCATTAAGGCCTTCGCCAGGGCTAAAGCAGCCAAGACTACTAAGACAGTGCCTGTTAAACCCCCCACAACCAGGCCCTCTTCTAGTTCTCAAATGCTTACTTTGGCAGAAGATTTAATTTCATTAATTAGAGGATCTCAATCTCACCCAGACAGGGCCTCTCAGCCCCCAGAGAAGAGACCTAGGGCAGAGTCCCCTGAGCCAGTGTCCTCTGATGATTCTGCTGACGAATCAGACATAACTGACCAGCCAGAGGCTCCTTTCTCCAATTTTGAAGATTCTGATGCTGAAGAATCCACTCCAGCTGCTTCCCCACCAGAAGAATTCTCTTTTGGGGAAACTTTACATGCCATGCGAGAGCAGTTCCAATGGCAGCAACAGGATTTTTCAGACTCCAGAAAAAGACTTAGGACCTTTCTGCACCTCCCACAGCACAGGCCCTTAGCTATACCTCCAGTTCTCTCTGTGGTGGATGATGCTTTCAATGATGTCTGCTCCGCTCCAGATTCTTTACCCCCAGCCCCTGCCAAACCAGACAGATTTTACAGGGTGCCAGATACTCATCACCACCTTTACAAGGCCCCACTTGCAGACCCGAAACTATATCCCAGGGTCCCAAGGCAGTAGCGCGACCATAGCTAAAAACCCTATTCCTTCTGAAAGGGAAGCAAGGTCATTAGACAGATGGGGTAAAAGGTCTACACTTCAGCTACTCTCTCAGCTAGAGCTTTAAACTGTCAGTTTCACATGATACAATACCAAGAGTTTATGCTTGATCAGTTAACTAAAAAACTAACCACTGATGAATCTCTTGATAAGAAATATGCATTAGAAATGGTAAATAACATACAACAGGTTAGCAACCATTCCTTAAAATGTGGCTATGATGCACTGGAGGCTTCATTTAGATCAGCCATGACTGGCACAGTGATAAGAAGGCATGCATGGCTAAAGGAGCAAGCTTTACGGATCATGTTAAAGCTAAGTTGCTAGATGCTCCTATGGATAAGACAAGTTTGTTTGGTACACCTGCCCAGCAGGTTATGAAGAAAATGGAAGAAAAGGCAAAATCTGTTCAAACAGTTAAAGATTTCTTGCAGGTTCAACCCCAAGGTTTAGCAGGAACTGGCCTGCCAAAAATTGGTCCTTTCCTGACTCCACAAAATTTCAAAGGGGCAGGAATAGGCGTTCCAGAGGCAGAAACCAAACCAGAGGAGGTGCCTACAGAGGGCGACAGTGGCAAGGTAACAACAGAGCCACAGACACAACCACTGCCACTACATCAGCACAACCACAGTGACTTAACCTAAATCCGCCTACCAGGGAACAAATAGCAGCTCCTCTAGGCGGAAAGTTAACCTTATTTTCAAAGAACTGGCACTACATAACAAAAGACAAGTGGATTTTACAAACCATACATCAAGGTTTCACTTCCACACTTTACCAGTCAAAAGAGGAATGCCAAATATACCTCCAAATCAAAAAACAGAGGCACTACAACAGATAATGGAGTTAGCAAACATGAGAGCTGTGGAAAGAGTGCCAACAGCAGAGCAAGGAAAGGGGTTCTACTCCAGACTATTCCTAGTTCCAAGAAAGGAAAAAAGTTGGAGACCAATTCTCGACCTGTCCACCTTAAATACATACATCATTGTCCCAAAATTCAAAATGCTGACCCTACAGCAACTTATTCCCATGCTGGGCAAGGAGTCTTGGCTGGTAACTCTAGATCTCAAGGAGGCATACCTGCACGTCCCCATTCGACCAATCTGCAGAAGATACCTCAGATTTCTTGCAGGATCAGAGCACTATCAATTCTCAGCATTGCCCTTTGGCTTATCTACTGCCCAGAGTATTCACAAAATGCCTGGCATCAGTAATCGCCCATTGCAGACTACAGGGAATTCAAATTTACCCATACCTGGACGACTGCCTGCTACAAGGGGACAACAAAAGCAAGCTGACAACAGATTTACAAAGGGTCATTTACTTGCTACAAGCACTGGGATACACAGTCAATTTACAAAAGTCAAGGCTGATACCATCCCAAACAAGGACATTCTTGGGGGCGGAATTGGACACAGTAAAACAAATGGCATTCCTGACTACAGAAAAACAAAAAGAACTCCCTTTTTACTTCTTGGCACTAACAAGACTGAACAAGTTAACAGCAAGAAAAGTACTGCAGGCCTTGGGCTTCATGGCATCATGCATAATCTTGGTCCCATTTGCCAGACTACACATGAGAAAACTACAGTGGTACCTAAAGAATTTATGGTCCCAACACAGACACAGCCTAGAAACAGAAATCCCACTAATTCCATGCTTAAAGCAGGAGTTCCTATGGTGGGCTCAGGCATGTCAGTCAAACCCAGGCCTACCCTTCCGCAGATGTCAAGCAAGCCAGACCATCACAACAGACGCTTCAGACCTAGGATGGGGGGCCCACATGCGGGACAAATGCGTGCAAGGATTGTGGACACAGGATCAACTTCACCTGCACATCAACCTAAAAGAAATGCTGGCAGTAAAACTGGCAATCCAAAAGTTCAAACATTTTCTCCAAGAGGGACAGTTGATAAGGACAGACAACACCACAGTCATGTGGTACATCAACAAACAGGGAGGCACTCATTCATACCCCCTATGCAGAATGACTTTGGAACTGTGGACCCTGGCACTCAGCTACAACATCCAGTTACAGGCAATATTTGTACCGGGAAAAGAAAATACTCTAGCAGACATATTAAGCAGAACCACATCGGATGCCCACGAATGGAAGCTGCACCCGGACATCTTCAAGACCATCTCAAAGAAATGGGGAATGCCTCAGATAGATCTATTCGCATCACCTCTCAATCACCAGCTCAAAAAGTTCTGCACAAGGACATTCCACCCTCTAGCATGGAAAGTGGATTCGCTCTCCTTCAGCTGGAAAGGCCTAACAGCATATGCATTCCCACCTCTTCCCTTGATACACAAAGTACTACTAAAAATCAAGGAAGAACGTCCAAGGATAATCCTGATAGCTCCAAACTGGCCAAGACAACACTGGTACCCACTGCTGAGGAGCATGTCTCGGAACAATATGTGGCCAATACCCTGATGCCTTTGATGTTAACTCAGAACAACTACAGCATCATACATCCAAACCTAAAACGTTGCAACTGACTGCATGGAACATCACATAGCAGCAGCTAATCCAGAACTTTCCCAAAGAGTTAAAGACATTATTATTGAAGCACGCAGACCTTCAACAAGAAGGAACTATGCTGGAAAATGGAAAAGGTTTGTCATTTGGAGTGCGGAAAGAGGAAAAGATGTGTCAAACATAGATATGCCTAACATTCTGGAGTATCTGGCGAACTTCTTCATTCAGGCCTGTCCTACTCCTCCATCAAGATACATGCATCAGCTATTTCAGCAGAATACAGCTTTGATCCACCTGTTTTTCGCACCCTTTGCTCAGGCAGTTCCTCAGAGGAATCAAGAATGTAAAACCTCCAAGGAAACCACCATTACCAGCTTGGGATTTAAACTTTGTGCTAGAAAAGTTGACACTATCACCCTTTGAACCAGCAGCAACAGCAGACCTACAACACCTGTCATGGAAAACTGCTTTCCTACTGGCAATTACTTCAGCAAGGAGGGTTTCAGAACTACAGGCCTTAATGGCAGTGCAACCCTTCCTAATCTTCCACCAAGATAGTGTCCATGAGGACTAATCCTACATTTATGCCTAAGGTGGTATCCAGAGTGTCTTTAAACCAGGCAATCCACCTACCTACCTTCTTTCCCAACCCACAAAACAGAGGGAAAGAATACTGCACACCTTGGATGTACATAGACAGCTACGCTACTACTTGGACAGAACAAAAATAGCAGAAAGACTGACCAACTTTTGTAGCCTATGCAACAGGAAGGAAGGAAAAGCTATTTCCAAACAGACAATCTCCAAATGGATAGGAAATTGCATACGATTCTGTTACTCCTTCCATGGAAAACCAATTCCACAGAACATAAGACCTCATTCTACAAGGGCAACAGCCACTACCACAGCCTTCTTACGAGGAGTGGCAACCAAAGACATTATTGAGGCGGCTACTTGGACCTCCGTGCATACATTTGCCAAGCATTATAATTTGCCTCTATATTCCAGATCCCGAGCAGCGTTTACCACTGCTGTACTGCAAGGGATCCTAAACACACCATAATCTACTTTTATCCTCCTCCCCTAGTTGGCTATGGTATTCTACCCAGTTGTTAGGACTGCAGATGCATCCATGAAGGACATAGTACAGTTTTGTACCTACCATAAATGTAGATGTCCGAACTGGATAGCATCTGCAGTCAGGATTACCTCCCTCCTTCCCTCTGTGGTACTCCTAGGGTGTTTACCCTCCTAATAGCTAGCTGGTGGGGAGTCTTTTGGTGTATTTGTTTGTATATATGTACATACATGCTTATTTTTGTGTTTACCTCTATCTTTTTGGAAACATTGGCATCTATCCAAAATTTAACCTTCAAGGGGGCTACTGGCATCTGGGGCAAGAAACACTGAGGAAAATGGCGTCGGCTGATGCCTTTATACCCGAAGACCAACAGAGATGACGTCGGGTGAAGTGCGACATCAGCCGAAGCCGGACCCGGACTTTGGAATCCGGCCGACTGAAGGGCTGCCTGACGACAGGACAACCCAGTTGTTAGGACTGCAGATGCTATCCAGTTCGGACATCTACATTTATGGTAGGTACAAAACTGTACTTTCTTCCACCATTACCTAGCTCCCTATTTGGGGGCTCCTTACAGGGCAAGAAAAACTGATGTAATGGTGTCTGCTGCCTGATTTTAAACCACTAACGACCTGACGTCAGACCTGGAGCGACAGCAACCGAGACAGAAATACTATGCCTCTGGTATTCGGGCCCACTGAGGACTACCCTGGCAGGGGTAACCCAAATGTGATGACTGCAACAGTGAATACACTAACATCTACATTTATGGTACGTGTACACAACTGTACTTTCCTGACCCGGAAAACTCTCTAGTGGCCGTTACCTCAGCTAGAAGAATTTCAGAACTTCAGGCATTGTCCAGTAAGCCTTCCTGCTTTTTAGTTTACAGGGTTAGGGTAACATTACGTACCTTTCCTTCCTAAGGTGTTAGAAATCAGTATCAATCAATCCATTAGTCTTCCAGTTTTCTTTCCTAAATTTACAAAGATGAATATATGTTGCATTTGTTGATATTCAGACCATTACGTTTTTACTTACATAGAACAAAAGAAATTAGGAAGAGCCATGAATTATTTGTCTTTTGCAGATTCTAAATTGGGCTAATCAGTTGCAGAGGTAATTTTGGCCAGATGGCTGGCTGGCTGCATTTCATTTGTCTACAACAAGTTGGGTCTAGCCTTACCAAAACCTTTAAAGGTCCATGGCAACTTCAGCCTTTCTGTCTAGGGCTTCCATGGATGACAGATCTGCGGCTGCAGTCTGGGCCAGTTCTCATGCCTTTATCAGTGATTGCAAACTGGATCTGGTCTCGAGGGAAGAGTAGCCATTGGCTCAACTGTGCACAGGAATATCCTTAGTCCACCTGTGGTTTTAAGTAGCTGGAGTCTGTCCGAACAGTTGAGGAATGAATGAAAATTGACATTTGATAAGTCATGAACTTGCCATAAAGTTCCGTCTGTGTTGTCCATTTTCATTCTACAACTTCCCACTCACCAGCCCCTCAAACTTTTTTTTTTTTTTACAGTTGATTTTTTGGAAGAACAAGAGCTTATAAGGACATCACCATCGTTCAGGTTGAGCTCCTGGCTTCTGTCAGGATTATATTAGTACTTCCTACTTTAGGCCAACCAGCAAAGTTGATCGGAGGTATTTTAGGGGTTGGTGCATTGTGGGTAAGGGAGGATTTAGAGAGCTTTTTGGTGGTCACGAGCTAAAGTAACAGCTGAGTTGGATCTGAGCCTAGCAGTTGAAGAATGAAAAGGGACAACAGACACAATGTTATGGGTAAGTACATAACTTTTTTGTTTCAGAACTTCAGGCAGACACTTGAATTAATGACTATGGGGTAAGTCAGTTTTTCTAGGCAGGATGGCTACATTAAATGTTTGTGTTGTTTGCAGGTCCTTAAATATGGATTTTGAGAACCAGGACAAGGAGAAGGATGGGACAAGTTCCACGAATGGCAATTTTAATGGCAACACCAGTAGTAACAGTAAGTGGACATGTTGAACTGAGTGCAATGTGTTTATCTGAGTGTTTACCATGCTGTCTGTCCTCTTACTTGTAGGCATTTATGTGGTAAAACACATTTTTTCAAAGTTTGAGTCTAGTTCTGTTACTTCTGACAGTGCCTGAGACCATTAGACATTTGCAACCATAAAGCTCTTTAAAGAACACAACGAAAAGGAGCCTGCTTTAAGAGGCTATAGCGAACTACATGCACTGAGCTAATGTTTTGGAGCGCTTAAGTCTAGTGACTTCTGGACTTTTAAGTACTTGTGAGGAAAGTGTCACAAGTCAGTCTTCTAAATATGGTGCTAACCCTGTAGATAAGTGTCAGTTCTTCCTGCCCCTTTTGTAACCCCCCCCCCAATCACTTGTCCTTCAGTTATGGTCTGTTAGACATGAGGTAGAGGTATTTGTGAGCTCTGTCATGTCATATTCACGTTTTTGTTCTACATTTCTAATACAGGACATTTGACTTTTTTTCCCATGTCTGTCATAACTCCCAGTTCTTGCAGTTTTTTGATTGTTGGCCTATAATGTTGCTCTGCTCCCAGCCCTGATTTTAAGCCCCCCCCCCCAAAAAAAAAACACATTTTAGGATGGGCAGAGTTAACATTGAGAAACAGCGTCTTATTAGTCCCTTGCTTGCATTATTCTTTTTCCACCAGTCATCATTGTGCACACTTGCATGTGGCGGCTCTGATGCAGCGGTTAACATTGTTGCCTCGCAGTAAGAGGTTCTCTGCTTCAGTTCTCGGCTGGGTTGTCTTCTGTGCGGAGTGTGCGTGTCCTCCCTGCATTTGAGTGGGTTTCCTCTGGGTACTCTAGTTTCCTCCCACATTGCAAAGAGATGTCCCTGGAGCATTTTCCCCGGGCCTCCTCTGAAAATAGGCTTTATCCAAGTTAGACTTTCCCGGTCAACAAATGTTAAATAAAATTAAATGTGTGTGCTTTTTTCAGTGCATCCCATGACATCACATTGTAGATGTCAAAGGGTGGAAATGTGTTTAGCCAACCCCCCAGTATCTCAGTAAATAGACATACACAGTTTACAAGGCAGTCTTGCAGCCGTCTCTGAAATTTTCTCTTCACATCCTTTACAAGCCCTCAGAATGTCTATTTGTCAGTTTAAATTACTAGTGGCAACTGGCAGCGTTGCCTTTATTGCATGAGACGTGAAAGCTCCTAAGCATGGTCATGTCAGTGGTTTGATCCTTCCACTTGTTGCCGAGAGGAAAACATTTTTAACTTGGAAGCAGTGATTGGGCTGATGACCTCATTTCAGCAAAACCCTGGAGAGAAAAGCTCCATGTACATTGGTGAAAGGTGAAGACATTCCATCATTTTGTAGTAACAAACCTTCACTATGTAGTCACTGTTGAGTTCCTTGCATTGAGATCTCTCAAGGTGGGGTAGGTCTGTCAGTCTTAGCCATAATCTGAACTATTAGCTGTATAGTGCTGAGCTGTGGTGTTCTGAACTTGAAGCTCTGGTGCTCTGACTGGATTTTATTTAACCTCATTTAATATAGGTTTGGACCAGGAAACATGAGCAACTTGGAGTTAACTGTTGCTGATTTTCGAGAGCCTTGCAGTTGTCGTTGCTGTTCCTAATGAGAAGAGAAAATGCTTCCATCCCTGACTGGGTCAGTTAGATTCAGTTTGTCCTCTTGAGTGTTTCCTTCACTGCTGTTTGGCACCCCCCCCCCCCAGGTTCTGTAAGGAGCAGAGTTGTGCTGGACAGGGCTTTGTAATGCTAATCTGTGGTGTACTGGACTTTGGATTCTTTCTGCTTACTGGGATATTTATATATTGCCCTTGTTTCTCCAGGGATTGGATCATAGATTTTCCTTTTAATTTACTACCTTTTATACTGGGTTTGGAGCCTCTCTAAGTGCATTAGGCACAGTAGAGTTCTCAGAGTTGTGTGACAGTAGTTTAATTCAAATGTCATTCCTGTCCATTTCTTTGAGTTTATCGGATTTGACACTGATCCAAAGCCAGCTGTTTGAGAATCTTCAAAGAGCTTTAGCAGCCTCTCCTCAGATCTTGTTTGCCACCATTGAGATGACATCATCATCTAGCTCAGTCAACTGTGTATGCTTTTTGGATAGTTTTGGCTAAAATGTATTGCTGTTATCCACTACCTTTTAGTCTTGGTATTGTTAGTGTTACTGTTATCCACTACCTTTTAGTCTTGGTATTGTTAGTGTTACTAGTAGTTTAGTGCTAGATGTATTTGTGTGTTTTTATAGCTAGTTGGGTTACATTAGTGTTTTCTCTGTATGCTCTCTAGTGTTACTAATTGTTAATGATTAAAATATATTTTCTAAGTGTATTTCTTTTCTAGTCATTGTGTTGTGTGGTTTGGCATTTACTTCGTGCAAGTATTTGGTGTGTTTTGTGTCTGACCTTTCATGTTCGTCATACTGATCACTGCTGCAGTAGCCTCAAGTAGGAGTTGTATTCTGCTAAACATGTAACAGCTGACAAGCTTCCAAAGCTTTAGGGCTCCTTTCACGCATCCAACCTGTCATCTGGAGCGGACCTGACTAAAAAGTCAAGTTTGGGTGCCAAGCCTTTTAGAGCTTTCCTACCACTGAAGGGTATGCTCCTCTGAGGATGTTCTTCATCTCACATTGCTGCAGTCCTTACACTTGGGTAGTCCGCTGTCCTCGGTCGGCCCGAATATCAAAGTATTAGGCTGACGTCGGTCAAGGCGCTTAAGACTGACATCAGCACGTCAGGGTACAAATGCGCATGACCGACGTCATATCCTTAGTCTTTTTTGCCGCATGGTCCGATGCAGAAGCAGCGTTGCAAGTGCCGTTCGGCGTTCTGAAATTTTTCGAATTCGGAGTTTCAGACCGAGTCAAAGTTGGCTAAGTACCCCGTTGGGGAATATTTTAGTTTTTTTCTTGCCTCAGTGGTTTACCGGATGTCAGAAAAAGTGAATAACTGTATTTCTTGTGGGAAACAGATACCGCATAGAGATTATCATACTTTGTGTATTCCTTGTTTGGGGCCTGAGCACGACGTTGTTGGGTGTCGCTTTTGTGCTAGGTTCAATAAGCGCACTATTAAGCGAAGGTTAGATTGTGCCAGGTTGGTCTTTGGGAAGCGGTGCAATTATAAGATGCCGTCGGATGCTCCGGCCCGCTTCTAAGAAGCGCAAAGACAAGGCAGCTAAACCCAGGCAAGAAGAGTCGTCCGTACCGGACGCCGGTTCTTTAGAGGCGTCAGTGGAACCGATGGTTCCGCCGGAGGCTTCTCTGGAGTCCCAGGGGGAGACTTTGTTATTGCAGGATGTGGCCTCTCAGGAGGCAGGTCAGGCTGAAGGGGCTTCTCAGGTTACTGTACTCCCCTCCCTTCCTAGGGTGGTTAGGCCCTCTCCTTCTGTTTCTAAGGCTTCTCCCAGAGGCAGGCCAGGTTTAGCTTCTGTTGGTGTCACTCCTAGTTCTTCAGGATCTGTGCCCAAGTAGCACATGCTTAAAATGGCAGAAGATTTAATTACTTTGAATAGAGGTTCTTTGCCCCCTCCCGATAAGAGGCCTAGGGTGGAACCAGAGTTGGGGAGTTTTGAGCAGCCTTCAGATGTTTCAGAGTCTTCGGCTGAAGACTTGCAGGAGTACTCTCCTTATTCTGATTCTGATGCAGATGATTCGACTCCTCCTGCTTCTCCTCCAGAGGATTTTTCTTTTTCAGAGACTCTTCATTCCATGAGGGAACATTTTAAGTGGGAAGGTCAGGACTTCTCTGATTCCAGGAAAAGGCTTAGGGAGTTTTTGCTTTTACCCCAGCAGAGGCCTTTGGCTATACCTCCTGTTCTGGATGTTGTGGAAGATGTGTTTGCGGAGGTTTCACTTAATCCTGATTCTTTGCCTCCTGCTCCTGTTAAACCGGATAGGTATTATAGGGTGCCTGAGGCTCATAAATATCTTTATAAGAGTCCTAGGGTGGACCCAGAAACTGTTAGTCAGGGACCTAAGGGTGTCAAGGCCTCTGTTGTAAAAAATCCGGTTCCTCCAGATAAAGAGGCCAGAGCTTTGGATAGATGGGGAAAGAAAGTCTATACTTCTTCCACCTTAGCTATGAGGGCTTTGAATTGCCAGTTTCACATGTTGAAATATCAAAACTATCTTCTTTCTCAACTGAAGTCTAAGGTAGATGCTCTGGCGGAAGGCATTGAGTGTAAGGAATTACAAGATTTGGTACATGTCTCTGAACAGGTGGGTAAGCATTCTTTACAATGTGGTTTTGATGCTGTACAGGCCTCGTCTAGGGTGGCTGCCACTGGGTCAGTTCTTCGCAGGCACGCCTGGCTGAGGGATCAGAATTTATCTGAACATGTTAAGACAAGGATTTTGGATGCTCCTTTACAGTCTGATGTGTTGTTTGGTTCGCCTGTGGAGTCAGTCTTGAAGAAAATGGAAGACAAGGCTAAGTCTATGCAGACTGTTAAAGATTTTTTGCAAGTCCAGCCTCCGAAGTTTAGTAGGAATTGGCCTGCTGAGGGGTGGACATACCCTTCTTATGATTCACAGTCTAGGGGTAGATCTAGACGTGGTAGGGGCAGAGCTCAGAGCTCCTTCAGACCTAGAACAGGGAGTTCTCCTGCACAATCTTCAGGTGAGGGCAGGGGCCAGTCCTTTCGTAAACAGGCCCAATGACCTACCTTTTCAGCTGCCAGATCCTTCTTGCCTGGCAGCACCTTTGGGAGGAAGGTTGGCACTCTTCAGGGAAAATTGGAGTTTGATTACCCAAGACAGATGGGTATTGGATATCATACACCAAGGTTACAGGTTTTATTTCCATACCTTGCCTCCTTTCAAAGGCATGCCGGACGTTCCTCCTCAGCAAAGACTAGAGGCTCACAAACAAATTTCTCTGCTGCTCCAAATAGGGGCCATACAACCGGTCCCTCTGCCAGAAGTGGGCCTAGGATTTTATTCTCGCCTGTTCCTAGTACCAAAGAAGGGGAACACGTGGAGACCAATTTTGGATTTATCTATCCTCAACACTTATCTGGACATTCCCAAGTTCAAAATGTTGACGTTACAACAGCTTTTACCTCTGCTGGGCAAAGATCACTGGATGGTGACTCTGGATCTCAAGGAGGCTTACCTTCATGTTCCTATCAGGCTAAGTTGCAGGAAGTATCTGCGTTTTGGCTGGGACTTCTCATTATCAGTTCTCTGCATTGCCCTTTGGCTTATCTACTGTGCCCAGAGTGTTCACGAAGGTTCTGGCTCCAGTGATAGCTTTCTTCAGGCTAAGAGGAATACAGATCTATCCTTATTTGGACGATTGCCTGATTCTGGCCCAAGGAAAGGACGAACTTCTTCATCATTTACAGTATGTGATAGCAGTGCTAAGATGCCTGGGGTATTCTGTGAGCGAAATAAAGTCCAGTCTAGTACCCTCTCAGGACATGTGCTTTCTGGGTGTGAGACTGAATACATCATCCCAGATGGCCTTTTGACCCCGGACAAACAAAAGAATCTTTCTCTTTACTTCCATCAATTGTCTCATCAGTCCAGGCTGACTGCAAGGACAGTCCTTCAAGCCTTGGGGTTCATGGCATCTTGTATTCTGGTGCTTCCCAATGCCAAACTGCATATGAGGAAGCTACAATGGTATCTCAAAATGTATGGACACAGCACTGCCAAGATATGGACACTGTCATTCAGATAATACCTTGCATTCAAAAGGAATTTTTGTGGTGGGCTCAGGAATGTCACCTAAACAAGGGACTCTCTGTGACCCGGCCAGAGGCGAGTCAGATTCTAACGACAGATGCCTCAGACAAAGCTTGGGAGCTCATCTAAATGGAAAGTGGGTACAAGACACGTGGCCTGCCAGACTTCAACATCTACATATCAACTTGAAGGAGATGTTAGCAGTCCAATTTGCATTAATAGCTTTCAAGGATTTACTTCTTCCAGGGCAGGTGTTGATTCTAACAGACAACACAACTGTCATGTGGTACATCAACAAGCAAGGAGGAACACATTCTTATCCTCTATGCAGACAAGCAATGATTTTGTGGGAGACTGCTCTCAGTTTACAGCTAAATCTTCAGGCAAGGTTTCTGCCGGGAGCACAGAACTCCTTAGCAGATGTGTTGAGCAGGCAAATTATGGATCCCCACGAGTGGAAATTGGATCCTCATGTATTTCAGAAATTGACAGTGTTATGGGGAACTCCAGACATAGATCTGTTCGCTTCTCCACGAAACTACCAGCTGCCAAAGTTTTGCACAAAAAGGTTTCATCCCACAGCTTGGAAAGTGGATGCTCTTTCATTCAATTGGAACAATCTTCATGTGTATGCCTTTCCACCTCTGCCTCTCCTCCCAAAGGTACTTCTGAAGGTCAGACAGGACAAGCCAAAAATGATTTTAATAGCTCCAGATTGGCCTCGACAGCACTGGTACCCATTACTGAGAAGTCTGGTACGGGAGCCTCCATGGCCTTTGCCTTCGATTCCACACCTGCTGTCTCAGGAGAACAGTCATTTACTCAATGTCAAACTTCACTCTCTTCACCTGACAGCCTGGCATATTCTGTTTTAAACCCTGGAGGGTCTCAGCTTCCACAGCAAGTTTTGAATGTTATTTTGGAGGCCAGAAGGCCTAGTACAATGAAAGTGTACGCAGATAAATGGAAGAGATTTTTATTTTGGAGTACAGCAAAGGAATTTGATGTTTCTAAGCCTAATTTAAGTGTGGCTCTTCAATATCTTACTGAGTTACTGGACAAAGGTTTGTCCTTCTCTTCTATTAAGGTTCATGCTGCAGCAATTTCTGCTCACTATGACTGTGACCCACCTTTGTTTTCTCATCCTTTGTTTAAGCAATTCCTTAGAGGGGCAAAGAATATAAGACCCCCACGGAGAGCTCCTACTCCTGCTTGGGATCTCAATTTTGTGTTGGAGAAACTCACTCTACAACCTTTTGAGCCTGCAGCTACTGCTGAGTTTGAAATATTTATCATGGAAGACTGCTTTTTTGTTGGCCATTACCTCTGTGAGAAGGGTTTCTGAATTACAGGCCCTTATGGCAGTTGAGCCTTTCTTAATTTTCCATAAGGATAGGGTATCTTTGCGTACTAATCCTTCCTTTATGCCTAAAGTGGTTTCTAGTGTGGCTTTAAACCAAACTATTCATTTGCCTACTTTTTATGCAAACCCCCAAAATAAAGGGGAAAAGATTTTGCACACTTTGGATATACACAGGCAGTTGCGATATTATTTGAGCAGGACTAAAGGGTTCAGGCAGTCTCAGCAGTTATTTGTTTCTTTTGCTTTGGGTTCTCAGGGCAAGCCTGTGTCAAAACAAACTATTTCTAAGTGGATTGGGTTTTGTATTGCTTTCTGTTATTCCCATCATGGTAAAGAGATTCCAGCTGGGATTAGGCCTCATTCCACTAGGGCTACTGCCACTTCTACAGCTTTTTTAAGGGGGGTGGCAACTAAGGATATTTTGGAGGCAGCTACTTGGAGTTCAGTGCATACTTTCTCTAAGCATTATCACCTTCCACTTTTACTCTAAATCGAGGGCTGGTTTTGCCACTGCAATTTTACAGGGCATTTTGGCAGCTCCTACTGCTTTATAGTTTTGCCATCCTCCCTTACCTCTGCTTTGGGATTCTACCCAAGTGTAAGGACTGCAGCAATGTGAGATGAAGAACATAGTACAGTCTTGTACCTACCATAAATGTAGATGTTCGAAGATCCACATTGCTGCAGTCCAATTTACCCTCCCTCCTTCCCCTCTGTAGTTAGACGCGGTTGTGTGGTTTGGGTTGTACATATTGTGAATATTGTATATATTGTACATATGGTTAGTACAAGGGTGGTTGGTTGTTTTTTGCTGTCTTTTGGTTTTGACCTTTCTGTTTAGGGTCTTCTGACATCTGGGGCAAGAAAAGACTGAGGATATGACGTCGGTCATGCGCATTTGTACCCTGACGTCCTGATGTCAGTCTTAAGCGCCTTGACCGACGTCAGCCTAATACTTTGATATTCGGGCCGACCGAGGACAGCGGACTACCCAAGTGTAAGGACTGCAGCAGTGTGGATCTTCGAACATCTACATTTATGGTAGGTACAAAACTGTACTATCTTCGAACATCTACATTTATGGTAGGTACAAAACTGTACTATCTTCGAACATCTACATTTATGGTAGGTACAAAACTGTACTTTTTCAAGGATAGACTGTCTGCTTGTGCTGTTCCTTTGGGCAGGTAAGTTTCCTTTTGGGAAAAAACTTCTGTTTTAAAGAAATGTTTAACGTTTTCTTGTTCAGGAAAGTTATTTTAAAGCTACAAGTTTGTTTTTACAGACTGGCGGTTAGCCTAAACCGTTTCCCGTGGTCCAGTGGTGCCAGGTTTGGTTCCCTTAGTCTCCATTGCCAAACTGTGACTGAGAAAGTCACTTAACCAGGCACCACTCCTGGGCTGAGTCTACCCTGGTAAACCGTCAGACTATTATTGTACTTTTAAAGGAGAATGCCCTGTTTTCCTGTCAGTTTAAAAGGCATTTAAAGTATTTGAAACCCATTTTTTCTGTAGAGAAATATTTTTTTTATTTTGGGGGCTAGCAACTTCCCCAGGTCCTGAGTTTTTCAGAGCCAGAGGAGACTCTGAGCTGAAGCATCTGTGCCAGCCTGAGGTGGGGGGGATATGTTTGAATTTGGGATGGACTTCAAAGCTTTTGGAGCTCTGTCTACCCCCTCTAGGCGTCGACATTGGACAGATCTGGTCTGACTCCTTACTCAGGTGCAGTGCTGGTCGAGTTGCAGGAGCTGACAGTTTAGGAACAATTGACTTTTTTGCCGTCAACTTCCATTTCCCCTAGGTGCTCTTTTGAGGTTGCGGAGAAAGCATTCTCTCTGTCTATAGAAGCCACATCCCTGCCCCTCGGATCAGACAATTTTGCCTCCTCCAGTTATCTGTTGTAACCTTTGTCCATCCCTTCTACTGGGACAGCCAGCCCAGCCTAGTCTCCAGTCTGTCTGTCAGGACAACTTCATCGCTTCTGATACTTCCCCAGAACACGCCACTGAAGAAGTCCCTCCGAATAAAATGTGTAATAGGAAGTACCTGGATTCCCCTTGGGAATCCCTCATGGAGGAAACATTTCTGATGTAGGGGAGGGGTTTCCCAGATCTCCACCCGAAGATGTCTCCTTTGGAGACATCCTACAGCTGCTGAAACAGAAAGGGGGTTGGTCCTCCGATGCCCCCCCCCCCCCCGTCAGGAGGAACGTGTTCCTGGAGGCTTTCAGATCTGGTCATTCCACTTATGCAACTCCCTGGCTGATTAACTCCTGGATCTTGTTTCTTGACAGGTATGGAAGGAGCCAGATACTGTAGAGCTGATCCCTAAAAGGCCTAACAAAAATTCTAGCCCCCACCCTTTTCAAAGGACTGGGCGCAATGAAGCAAAGGAGTCCTGGTTGATGCCTTGGTTATGTGGTTATGGTGGCAACCACTAAGAAAATTTGTGAAACGTAATTGTTCTGTCCACCACCCTAACAAGAAGTCCAGTACCTTGGGCAAATTTGATAAGCGGGTATATGCTTCAGCTACCATTGGTGTCTGGTCGCTGATTTATCTGGCACATTTGACAGGGTTGTAAAGAGATTTGACCAAAGAGCTTTCCATATCTCTTTTATGGGTCCATGTCTGCTGAGGACCAAAATAAAATCTCCTCTCAACTGGCCTCCCTCCAGTCTTTCTAACCCATCCATGAGGCTGATTTCCCACACAGCAGAAGGTACCTCATGGGCAATGGGTTCAGGCATAGGCAGATGTGAACAAGAGGGAAAGACCCCGATTGCTGTGAGCGTACTTTTTAACTCAAATTCCTTTCTCAAGGAATCAGCAGGGAGGTAGAAAAAAATATGGTTTCACAAATCACGGGGTTCTTTTCAAGACTCATGGGGATATTTTCCCTAAAGGCAGAGGGGGGATCTCTATTGGAAGATGCCATCCTTGCAGCAGAGGTAGCCTGCAAAACTAGGGCTTCCAGGATTCCTTCTTGAATAAGCTCTACCATTACTCCGGAAGGGAGGCCTGATTGTTTCCCTCTGGAGGCACTTGTGGGATGCTTATCTCTGCACCAGAAAGCCTGGCTATCTATAACAAAAGATTCCTAGGTGCAGAGAATCCTATTAAGAGGCTACATTATACAGATTTCCCTAACACCCACAATCAAAATGAAAAGAATCCCCGGTGTTCCACCCAATCAGAGGGAAGCAGCAGCACTAGAAATAAAAAAAACTGCTTGAAAAAAGTCATACAAGAGGTTCTCTTAGACCAGAAAGGATCCCAAATCCATTCAGGATTCTTCCTGGTGCCAGAAAGACATGGGACTTGAGACCAGTTCTGGATGTCAGCAAACTGAATCAGTTTGTACAATATTCAAGGTTTCGGATGGTTACAGTTTAGTCCATTTTGACACTACTGCCAAGGGATGATAGGATGTGCTGTGTAGATCTTCAGGATGTTTGCTATCTCAAAAATGAACAGGCACACCATCAGATATCTGCACTTCCCTGTGCTCTCACCACAGCCCCTAGAGTGTTCACCAAATGTATGGCAGTGGCAGCAGCTCACTTGAGACTGCTGGGATTTGGAGTGTTTCTACACCTAGACGATTGGCTTCTAACTGCCCCATCCAGGCTTTGACTCCTCAGACATGGGGACTACTTGCTCTAATGTTCTTCGTGTTTCACTGTTGTAGTCATTACATTTGGGTAATCTGCTGGCAGGTTGCCCTCAAGTTGGCCTGAATTCCAAAGTCTTGGGTCCTGCGTCTGTTGCTGTCTCCTCTTCCATGACGTCAGGTTGTCAGGGGTATAAAACGAGCAGCCGACGCCATTTTCTTTAGTCTTTCTTGCCGCGCGGTGCCTGAAGCAGAAGCATTTCACAAGTGCCAGTCGTCTGATCCCTGAAATATTCGAGTTTCAGTTTCAGAACCGAAGTTTTCACTAAAGCTAAGTACCCCGTTGGGGAAACGTTTTGCTTTCTCCATACCAATGTCAGAAAAAGTTAATTGTATTACTTGTGGGAAGCAAATACCTCATAAGGATTTCCATTTATACTGTCTTCCTTGTCTAGGCCCTGATCACAATGTGCCTGGCTGTCAGTTTTGTGCTAGATTCAACCAATGCACTATTAAACATCGATACAGTTTTGCGTCAAAGTATTTTGGAAACGGATTTAACTACCCAGAAATGTCGTCTGATAGCAATCAGACTACCCGGAGTACATAAACGCAAAGAAAAGGACAGAGAGACAGCCGATGTCCAAAACCGATGCCGACGACGAAGCTTCTCCTAAGCCAGTAGCCGGTTCGCCGGTACTCAGTGAGGTGCTTTCGCAGCCCCTGATACCCACTACTTTCAAGTCGCAGGCCCCTACCGACACCCATGTGAAGTCTGGCATGCCGCGAGATACTCAAAGTATTGGACCCACAGATGTATCTCCCTCTGATGGGTCCGGAGCTACTGAGCAGGCACCGGCTTCTGAGGGTGTATTCAGATCTCAAGATTTTTATATCAAACAGACGACTGCTGCAAAACCAAAGACAAAAGCAACTTCTAAAATTAAAAAAAACAATGCATGAGCCATGTGCACAGGCCTCTATGCCTAAAAAACAGATGATCAAAATGGCTGAAGACCTTATTACCTTGGGTTCCAATCCCCCTCTAGATAAGAGGCCTAGGCAAGACACTGATTATGAATCTTCAGGTTTCTATTTCTTCTGATTCCTCTTCTGATCGGGAATTATCTATTCCTCCCTATGAGGAATTCTGCTGCAGAAGAGTCCATACCATCTGCATCACCTCCTGAGGATTATTCATTTGGAGAAACCTTGCATACTTTGAGGGAGCATTTTCACTGGGAGAGTCAAGATTTCTCAGAATCAAAAAAGAGGCTCAGGGATTTCCTTCTCCCTCAGCACAGGCCTTTAGCCATACCCCCCTGTTTTAAACATTGTGGATGTATTTTCGGAATCAAGCTTGACCCCTGACTCCTTACCTCCAGCTCCCAGCAAGCCTGACAGATGTTACAGGGTCCCTGACTCGCACAAATTTTTATTTAGAAACCCTGCTGCTGACCCTGAAACTATTTCACAGGGTCCAAAGGGAGTTAAGGCCTCAACAGCAAAAAATCCTACCCCCTCTGACAGAGATTCAAGGGCACTGGATAGATTGGGAAAAAAGGTTTATACATCTGCAACCTTGGCAATTAGGGCCTTAAACTGCCAGTTTCATATGCTCAAGTATCAACAGCATGTTATGGGATTGCTGAAACAGAAAATGATGTTGATTTCTGAATGTGCAGAAAATAAAGAATTGTAGGAACTATTGCATGCAGCTGAACAGGTTGGAAGCATACTTTGCAATGTGGTTTTGATTCTTTAGAGGCCTCCTGCAGGGCTGCAGTTACTGGATCTGTGATTAGGATGCATGCCTAGCTAAAAGAACAAAATTTGCCTGATCATGTTAAAGCTAAATTACTAGATGCACCTTTACAACATGATACTCTGGCATTAAGGCAGAAGAGGTTTTAAAGAAAATGGAAGACAAAGCTAAGTCTATGCAAACTGTAAAATATTTCTTACAAGTGCAGCCACCATGATTCAGTAGACACTGGCCTACAAAAAATTGGTCCTTTCCTGTGTCAGACAGAGCTCAAAGCGGTAAATCCAGATGCCTTAAGAGTTCCAGATACCAGGCACAAGATTCATACAGGTCAAAGCAATGGGGCGCTTCTACCTTCAAATCTGGAGGAGATTAAGCGCAAACCTACAGAAAACAGTCCCAATGACCTCCCTCTGCCTTCACCAACCACTTATCTTTTGGCAGCACCCTTAGGAGGAAAATTAGCACTTTTTGCTCAAAATTGGCAGTTAATAACCCAGGACAGGTGGGTGCTAAACATAGTATCACAGGGATACAGATTCCATTTCCATACTCTGACAATGGCAAACGGTTGGCCGGATCTGCCATAAAATCAATGGGCAGAGGCACAGAAACGGGTTACGTCCCAAATGGATATGGGGGGCCATTCAGCTAGTACCAGAACAGGAATAAGGACAAGGTTTTTACTCGACTGTTCTTGGTACCCAGAAAGGACAAGGCCTGGCGGCCAATTCTGGATTTATCGATTGTGAACACATACCTGGACATTCCAAAATTCAAAATGCTGACTTTGCAGCAGCTTCTGCCCATGCTGGGCATGAATGCTTGGCTGGTGACATTAGACCCAAGAGGCATACCTGCATGTCCCAATAAGGCAATCGTGCATAAGATACCTCAGATTCAAGGCTGGCTTAATGCATTACCAATTCTCTGCACTGCCCTTTGGCTTATCTACTGCGCCCAGGGTCTTTACAAAGTGCCTGGCACCAGTGATTGCATTTTGCAGACAAAGAAGTATTCAAATATATCCTTACTTGGACGACTCTCTCATTCAAGCAGAGAACAAGGACATTCTTCAACACCTGATATTTGTGAAAAGGCTTCTAACCTGCCTAGGGTACACAGTAAATGAAAAGAAATCACAACTGGTACCCTCTCAAAAGATAACATTCCTGGGTGCAAGCTTGAATATAACAGCCCAGATGGCTTACCTCACGCCAGACGAGCAAAGACAACTGACTATTTACTTCAAACTGATGGCAACAAAAACCCAGTTATCTGCAAGACAAATTCTGCAGGCTTTAGGCTTCATTGCATCCTACTGATTCCATATGAAGACTGCATGCGAGGAACTTCAGTGGTACCTAAAAGGTTTATGGAGTCAACATTGTCACAGTCTGGAAACAATGATTCCTCATTCCCTGCCTACAACAGGAGTTTCTGTGGTGGGCAAAGGCATGTCACCAAAACATGGGATGGGCCTTCACTCTACCCCCTGCCAGCCAAACCGTAACAGACTCATCAGATTATGCCTGGGGGGCCCACATGGTGGGGAGATGCATTCAGGGCATATGGACCCCAAAACAAATGCATCTACATATCAACCAGAAAGAGATGCTAGCTGTTCAAAATGCCCCGACAGCCTTCAAGGACTTACTTCATCGAGGACAACTACTGATAGACTGACACCACGGTCATGTGGTATATAAGCAAGCAGGGGGGCACGCACTCATACCCCCTTTGTAGATTAGCCATGGCACTGTGGGACACAGCTTTGACTTACCAAACACATCTTCAGTCTCAATTCCTGCCAGGAAAGCAAAATACTCTGGCAGATGATTTTAAGCGGAGACCTTATGGATCCTCACGAGTGGAAACTAAATCCACACGTCTTCAGCATGATAACAAAGAAATGGGGGAGCCCAGACATAGATCTATTCACCTCCCCTCAAAATTATCAATTGAAAAGATTCTGTACAAAACTTATCACAGACAAGCATGGAAAGTGGACGCCCTATCCTTCAGTTGGAAAAACTTTTCAGTTTACGCCTTTCCTCCACTGCCTCCTCTTCCCAAGGTCCTCCTAAAAGTCAAACAAGAGAAACCAAAGAAGATACTAATTGCCCCGGACTGGCCCCAATACTGGTACCCAATCCTAAGGAACTTGTCTCAATACCCAGCTTGGACCTTACCTCAAAGACCTCAACTACTGTCCCAGCAAAACAATCCGATCCTGCACAATCGACTCCAGACATTGAACCTGGCAGCATGGCTGATCATGTAGTTATACAAACACCTCTCAGTAAAACGGTGATGGATGTCATTTTGGAAGCCAGAAGGCCTAGTACTAGAAAGTCTTATGCTGATAAATGGAAGAGATTCTGTGCTTGGAATCGAGCACAAGGAACTGATACAGCAGGACCAAATATTCCTCAGATTTTACAATACTTGACTGAGATGCTTGACAAAGGCCTATCTTTCTCATCAATTAAAATCCATGCCTCTGCCATTTCGGCTCATTACAATACAGAACCACCAATCTTTTCTCATCCTTTACTAAAGCAGTATCATAGAGGAGCCAAAAATGTGAGGTCTCCTAGAAGATCACCAATGCCTGCATGGGACCTCAATTAGGTGTTGGAAAAGCTCACCCTGCCTCCATTTGAACCAGCTGCTACTGCTGATGTAAAGATGTTCTTCGTATTTCACTGTTGCAGTCATGACATTTTGGTAATCTGCTGTCAGGTTGCCCTCGGTCTGCCTGAATTCCAAAGTCTTGGGTCCTGCGTCGGTTGCGGTCTTCTCTTCCATGACGTCAGGTCATCAGGGATATAAAACATGCAGCTGATGCCATTTTCTTTAGTCTGTCTTGTCGCATGGTGCCCAAAGCAGAAGCATTTCGCAAGTGCCGGTCGGCCGACTACTGAAATATTTGAATTTCGGTTTCAGAACCGAAGTCTTCACTAAAGCGAAGTACCCCGTTGGAGAAACTTTTTTCTTGCTTTTTACCGATGTCAGAAAAAGTTAATTGTATTACTTGTGGGAAGCAAATACATCATAAGGATTTCCATTTATACTGTATTCCTTGCCTAGGCCCTGATCACAACGTGCCTGGTTGTCAGTTTTGTGCTAGATTTAACCAACGCACTATTAAGCTTCGGTATATTCTTTCATCTAAGTATTTTGGAAACATTCAACTACCCAGAAATGTCGTCTGATAGCGATCCGACTACCGGAGTACATAAAAAAACGCAAAGAAAAGGCCAGAGAAAGGCAGTCGAGATCCAAAACAGACTAAGCTTCTAAGCCAGTCAATGGTTTGCCGGTGCTCAGTGAGGTGCTTCGCAGCCCCTGATACCCGCTACCTTCGAGTTGCAAGCCTCTACCGACACCCATGTGGAGTCCGGCATGCCACAAGATACTCAAGGTATTGGACCGACGGATGCATCTCCCTCAGATGGGTCCGGAACCGCTGAGCAGGCACGGGCTTCTGAGGGTGTATTCAGACCTCAACATTTATATATCAAACCGAAAGCTGCAAAACCAAAGGCAAAGACATCTTCTAAAACTAAAAAAACTACGCCTGAGCCACGTGCACAAGCCTCTGCCTAAAAAACAGATTATCAAAATGGCTGAAGACCTTATTACCTTGATCAGGGGTTCCCATCCCCCTCCAGATAAGGGGTACCCATCCCCCCCCAGATAAGAGGCCTAGGCAAGACACTGACTATGAATCCTCAGATCAGGTTTCTGTTTCTTCTGATTCCTCTTCTGATCAGGAATTATCTTTACCTCCCTATGAGGATTCTTATGCTGAGGAGTCTATTCCATCTGCATCTCCTCCTGAGGATTATTCATTTGGAGAAACCTTGCATACTTTGAGGGAGCATTTTCACTGGGAGAGTCAAGATTTCTCAAGAGGCTCAGGGATTTCCTTCTCCCTCAGCACAGGCCTTTAGCCATACCCCCCCTGCCCCCCTGTTTTAAACATTGTGGATGATGTATTTTCGGAATCAAGCTTGACCCCTGACTCCTTACCTCCAGCTCCCAGCAAGCCTGACAGATGTTACAGGGTCCCTGACTCGCACAAATTTTTATTTAGAAACCCTGCTGCTGACCCTGAAACTATTTCACAGGGTCCAAAGGGAGTTAAGGCCTCAACAGCAAAAAATTCTACCCCCTCTGACAGAGATTCAAGGGCACTGGATAGATTGGGAAAAGAGGTTTATACATCTGCAACCTTGGTAATTAGGGCCTTAAACTGCCAGTTTCATATGCTCAAGTATCAACAGCATTTTATGGGATTGCTGAAACAGAAAATGATGTTGATTTCTGAATGTGCAGAAAATAAAGAATTGTAGGAACTATTGCATGCAGCTGAACAGGTTGGAAGCATACTTTGCAATGTGGTTTTGATTCTTTAGAGGCCTCCTGCAGGGCTGCAGTTACTGGATCTGTGATTAGGATGCATGCCTAGCTAAAAGAACAAAATTTGCCTGATCATGTTAAAGCTAAATTACTAGATGCACCTTTACAACATGATACTCTGGCATTAAGGTAGAAGAGGTTTTAAAGAAAATGGAAGACAAAGCTAAGTCTATGCAAACTGTTAAATATTTCTTACAGGTGCAGCTACCTAGATTCAGTAGACACTGACCTACAAAAAATTGGTCCTTTCCTGTGTCAGACAGAGCTCAAAGGGGCAAATCCAGACGTCCTAAAGGTTCCAGGTACCAGGCTCAAGACTCATACATGTCAAAGCAATGGGGCGCATCCAGCTCCAAATCTTGAGGAGATAAAGAGCAAACCTACAGAAACAGTCCCAATGACCTCCCTCTGCCTACACCAAGCACTTATGTTTTGGCAGCACCCATAGGGGAAAAATTAGCATTTTTTTGCTCAAAATTGGCAGTTAACCCAGGACAAGTGGGTACTGAACATCGTATCACAGGGATACCGATTCCATTTCCACACACTGCCAATTTCAAATGGTTGGCCAGATCTGCCAAAAAAAACTAATGGGCAGAGGCACAGAAACAGGTTACATCCCTCATGGATATGGGGGCCATTCAGACAGTACCAGAACAGGAAAAAGGATAAGTTTTTACTCGAGACTGTTCTTGGTACCCAGAAAGGACAAGGCTTGGCGTCCAATACTGGATTTATCAATTCTGAACACATACCTGGACGTTCCAAAATTCAAAATGCTCACTTTGCAACAGCTTCTGCCCATGCTGGGCAAGAATGCTTGGCTGGTGACTTTAGACCTAAAAGAGGCATACCTGCATGGCCCAAAAAGACAGTCGTGCAGAAGATACCTCAGATTCAAAGCTGGCTTAATGCATTACCAATTTTCTGCACTGCCCTTTGGCTTATCTACTGCGCCCAGGGTCTTTACAAAGTGCCTGGCACCAGTAATTGCATTTTGCAGCAAAGTAGTATTCCAACATATCCTTACTTGGACGACTGTCTCATTCAAGTAGAGAACGACGACACTCTTCTACGACACCTGGTATTTGTGAAAAGAATTCTGACATGCCTAGGGTACACAAACGGAAAGAAATCACAACTGGTACCCTCTCAAAAGATAACATTCCTGGGTGCACGCTTGAATACAACTGCTCAGATGGCTTACCTCATGCCCGACAAAGGCAATTGACTAGTTACTTCAAACTGATGGCAACAAAAACCCAGTCTTCTGCAAGACAAATTCTGCAGGCTTTGGGTTTCATGGCATCCTACTAATTCCATATGCAAGACTGCGTATGAGGAAACCTCATTGGTACCTAAAAAGTTTATGGAGTCAACATTCACACAGTCTGAAAACAATGATTCCTCTCATTCCCTGCCTGCAACATCAGTTTCTATGGTGGGCAAAGGCCTGTCACCAAAACATGGGACGGCATTTCACTCTACCCCCTGCCAGCCAAACCTTAACAACAAACTCATCCGATTATGCCTGGGGGGCCCAGATGGCAGGAAGATGCATTCAGGGCATATGGGCACCAAATCAAATGCATCTACATATCAACCAGAAAGAAATGCTAGCTGTTCAAAATGCCCTGTCAGCCTTCAAGGACTTACTTCATCCAGGACAACTACTGATAGACGGACAACACCACAGTCATGTGGTATATAAACAAGCAAGGGGGCACACATTTATACTCCCTTTGCAGATTAGCCATGGCACTGTGGGACACAGCTTTAACCTACCAGATAAATCTTCGAGCTCAATTCCAATTCCTGCCAGGGAAATAAAACACTCTGGCAGACGATTTAATCAGAAACTTTATGGATCCTCACCAGTGGAAACTAAATCCACAAGTCTTCAGCATGATAGCAGAGAAATGGGGGGGCCCAGACATAGATCTATTTGCCTCTCCTCAAAATTATCAACTGAAAAGATTCTGCACAAGGACTTATCACAGACCAGCATGGAAAGTGGACACCCTATCCTTCAGTTGGAAAAACCTATCAGTTTACACCTTTCCTCCTTTGCTTCTAATACCCAAGATCCTCCTAAAAGTCAGACAAGAGAAGCCAAAGATATTAATTGCCCCGGACTGGCCCCGCCAATACTGGTACCCAATCCTAAGGAACTTGTCCCAATACCCAGCTTGGACCTTGCCTCAAGAATCACAACTACTGTCCCAGCAAAACAATCCGATCCTGCACAATCAACTACAGACTCTGAACCTGGCAGCATGGCTAATCCTGTAATCATACAAACGACTCCTCTCAGTAAAGCTGTGATGGATGTCGTTTTGGAAGCTAGAAGGCCTAGTACTAGAAAATCTTATGCTGACAAATGGAAGAGATTCTGTGCTTGGAATCGAGCACAAGGAACTGATGCAGCAGAACCGCATATTCCTCAGATATTACAATACTTAACTGAGATGCTTGACAAAGGCCTATCTTTCTCCTCAATCAGAATCCATGCCTCTGTCATTTTGGCTCATTTCAATACAGAGCCACCAATCTTTTCTCATGGAAAACAGCTTTGCTACTAACAATTACTTCAGCAAGAAGAGACTCAGAGCTACAGGTCCTCATGGCTGTGGAGCCTTTTATCATATTTTACCCAGACAGGGTGTCTGAGGACAAATCCAACATTTATGCCTAAGGTGATTTCCAGTGTGGCTCTTAACTAAACTATTCATCTGCCAACCTTTTATCCAAATCCGCATAACAAAGGGGAGAGAATTCTGCATTCCTTGGACGTACACAGACAGCTAAGATTCTTATTGAGCAGGACTAAAGCGCTTAGAAAAACTGAGCAATTACTAGTGGCATATGCTGCAGGATCAGAAGGAAAGGCCATCTCAAAGCAGACAGTTTCAAAGTGGTTAACCCACTGCATAAGTTTGCTACTTACACCATGGTAAACCTGTGCCCAAGGACATTAGTTCTCATTCCACCAGAGCTGCAGCCTTTCTCAGAGGATGTTTCAGCCAGTCAGAGATCAAGCAGCTGTGGAGATTCAGAAGCTACTAGAAAGAGTTCTCCAAGAAGTCCCACCAGACCTGATAGGATCCAGATTCTACTCGGGGTTCTTTAGTGCCAAAAAAAGATGGGATTGGAGACCATTTTTGGACATCAGCCTTTTGAACAAGTTTGTTCAGCAAACGAAATTCTGGATGGTCACGAGTCAGTCTATACTTCCCTTCCTAGAGGAAAGCTATTGGATGTGCTCTGTAAATCTTCAGTATCCGTATTACCACGTAAAAATGGACAAGCGCTCCAGAAAGTATCTCTGCTTTTGCCTGGGAGCCAGTCATTCAGTTCAGGGCTCTGCCCTTTGGTCTCGTCACAGCTGCCAGGGTGTTCACCAAATACATGGCAGCAGTCATGGCCCACATGAGACTAAATTGATTTTAGGTGTTTCCTTATTTAGAGACCTGGCTCCTCACCGCCCCCTCCAGGCATGTACTGCTTCAAGCCGCAAATTTTATCAAGCATCTATTCAGTTATTTGGGCATCACATTCAAAAGAGAAGTCACATCTGACTCTCACTCAAGGCTTAGAATTCATAGGAGCCCACCTCCATTTCCTGTGTAACTTCTCTATCACCTCACAGACTACAAAAGATTAAGTCTCAGTTGCATCTCATTTTATCCAAAGTCCAAGTGTCTCCTCTTGTCCTCCAAGCCTTGGGATCCATGGCAGCGGCCATCACCTTAGTGAATTTGGTGAGATTTCACATGAGGATAATTTCAGTGGCCCTTGGCTTCCCATTGGTCCAGTCTAACATCTGATGACTTACCCAGTCCTAATAACAGGTCATTGCAAAAAGGATCTGTCTTGCAGTTAGAGGAAATTCTCCTAGGATGCCCTTTATTCCTCCTCAGCCCAAGGCCATAGTGACCACGCACGCTTCCCAGATTGGGTGAGGAGGCATTATCTGGGAAGAGCAGGCCAAGACACTTGGTCTCTGTAATAGGCCAATTTGCACATCAGTGTTCTGGAATTGAGAGCATTGCTCTTAACGTTGCAAGCATTTCAGTTTGCCCTCCGTTTGGGGGCAGTCTCAATCCAATCAGACATGTCAAGTGGTATGGTATGTCAACAAACAGGGTGGAACCAGATCTTACCTCCTGTGCCGGGAAGCTGTGTGGCAATGGGCGATATCCTTCAACCACTTTCTAGTGGCAGCTCATATCCCGGGGAGCTCCAGTGTGATAGCGGGCAGACTGAGCATTCTACTGCCTCGAGTAGTCTCTCAATCCCAAAGTGGCAAAGGAAAATTTTGTCGATGGGCCCATCCTTGCTGCAGCCTCTTTGCTTCCTCAATGAGCAACAAATGCAACAGCTATTTTGCTCTAATCCCCGAGAGACGTTCTCCTCCTCGATTGGCCTTCGGGGCTTCTCAGTACCTTTCCCCCAATTCCCCTCTTCCTGAAGAAAGCCCAAAGGTTGAGAAGCAAAGTGATTCTCATTGCACTCTTCTGGCCCCGGCAAATCCGGTTTACCTTTCTTTGGTCTCACCTGATTCACCATCCGTGGATTCTGGACCCAGTTCCAGACCTGCTGTCTCACCGCCAGGGATTGGTGCATCCCAGTCTTCATACTCTTAAGCTAACAGATTGGTTCTTCCAGTTCCATTAGTCAGGCAGAATAGCAACGTCCCCGGTGCAAAAGATTCTTCTAGCTTCCCATAGGCCATCCACCAGGAAACTGTCTTTGTAAATGGAAGAGAGATTTAATTTAGGCCTCAAACAATTTAGACCCATTTACGGCACTTTTGGAGAAGGTTTTGGAATTTTTAGCTTCCCTTTTTTATCAAGGATCTTTTACTTCCACCGTTAAATTCAGTTACTGGCCATTTCAAATTTCCACAATGGCTACGATGACTGTTCTTTAATTTCCCATCGCTTATGCAAAGTTTTTCTTAAGGGTGCCTTGCGTCTAAAGCCCCCATTCAAGGAACCCATAGCTCCATGGGATCTGACCTTGGTTTTGCAGTCTTTTAGTATTTCCTCCCTTTGAGCCAGCTGCGACATGCCACCTCAAATTTCTTTAGTGGAAAATGTTGGTAGCCATCACCTCTGCCAGGAGAGTCTCTGAAATCCAAGTGTTATGTGCAAATCCCCCACATCTCATTTATCATAAAGACAGAGTTTCATTGAGGATCAGGCCTTCCTTTCTTCCTAAGGTGGTCTCAGTATCTGGTATTAATCAAATTATTGATTTGCCTATTTTCTTCCTTAAGTTTTCCAATAAAGTTGAATAATAATTTCCACTTACTGGATATTCATAGGCAATTGCGTTTCTACCTTGATAGAACTAGAGTCTAGAAAATTGAACCAGTTAAGGTTTCCTTTTCTGGCCCAACTCTGGGGAAACCTGTCCCAAAAGTTACCTTGTCAAGATGACTAAGAGGTGGTGTTACCTTCATTTATAGTCATAACCAAAAGATGTGAGAGTGTTCAATCTCGCCGTTTGTTCTTACACCTGGGTACGGAGCAGAGTGTCTGCCGCTTGGCAAAGCTCTGCATCGAGAAGAAGCTCGAGACCAACCTAACTCCCACAATCCCCCTCTGCCTTTACCTCAGATCTAGTTTGCCGCTGCAACGTTCGCATCATTTTTGATGAGCTCGGACCACCTCAAAGCTAAGATTAATTATTTCTTATATTTTTCTCTTAAAACTTTTTCTTAAAGTTAACTGTGTGTGTGTGTGTGTGTGTGTGTGTGTGTGAGTAGTGTATCGAGGGTTTCTCGGTTCCGTATATAGTTTTTTATATACTTTATTAGAGTTTTTCCCTCGGGGCCTACCCCACCCATTAACTTTGCTGGATTTGACTATTGGATTGACTATTATAACAGGATTTGACAAATTTTTGCTGGATTGGACAAATTTACTGGATTGGGCAATTGTATTGGCTATTTCACTGTTTACTGGATTTGACTTTGTAACATGTCTGAAAAAGCTAAATCAGGCTTCAAACGGTGCCAGTGTGGACAGAAGATGTCTGTCACAGACAATCATAGTTCCTGCGTCTACTGTCTTGGCCCTCTCCATCTGCAAGAAGACTGCTCCATCTGTCATTCTTTCAGTGGAAGGGTCATGACAGATAGGCGCAGGAAACTTATGGATAGGGGCCTTTTGAAGCCTGCTTTCCAAGAGGCTCTGGATGCATTAGACCAGACATCCAAATCCTCGAAGGAATCGAGGACGTCGGAGCCCAGGTCATCGGCTCCGAGCTCTTCATTCAAAGTTCGATCACCGGTTCCACAGACTTCGGGGCCGAGTGTTGAACTGTTGTCAGTTACCGAGCCTCGAGTCTTGGAACCAGTGACGGAGCTCCCTCCTCCGGCACTTTTGAGGTCGGCTCCGTCTTTGATTCCTTCGACGCGTTCTTCCAGACCCCTCTCCGACACCGATGTAGACCACGTGGTGCAGAAATTGATGGAGAATAAGGCCTTGTCCAAACTCATCTCTGTCTCCACCCAGTTGGTGTCGAGACTCGAAGGCCTTCCCTTATCTCCACCTGTTCCTCCTCCGAGGCCTATCCAGTCTTCGGAGACGGGAGAGGCTGATCTGGTGATTGTGGAGCCCTCGGTGCCGGAACAGTCTTTTTTTTCTCGGTCGGCACCGTTCACCTCGACTCCGTCGGACCCAGTACCGGAGTCTCGGAGCCGAATATCCATCCTTGGATCCGGGACTGAGTCGGACCGATGTTTCGGTTCCGACACTCCCTCTCGGGGCCTCGGCTCGGATAGACTCGGCTCCGTCCTCGGGGTCGATACCTTCGGTGCCTGTCTCGGGAATTCCTCCGATTTCTTCGGAACCGGGGGATACCTCGACTCGGGACCCGGGGGCCTTCGACCTCATGAGGAAGGTGTTGTCTACTCAGACAACCACTTCAGCAGAAACAGCTTCTCCTTCCCATAAAGGACCGTTATCCTCCTCTGCACCCACGGCTACATCTAAGCGTCGAGCACCAGTGTCTCAGCCACCCCTAGAGGGTGCCCCCTCTTCCTCGGAGGCTTCATCGGATGCCCCCCCGAGGAAGTTCCGAGGAAAAGATTGTGTAAGAGGAGACACTTGGATTCTCCACAAGAATCCTTGACATCGGACACTGACTTGGATGAGTCAGAAGGGTCCCCAAAGTCACCCTCAGAGGATGTCTCCTTTTCTGACATCCTGGAGATCCTAAAGCAGAGAGGTGATTGGCAGTCCCTTCCCCCTTCTGAGGATGAGTCAGTTTTGCTGAAGGCATTCAGTGCTCGCCCTTCTTCCTCCTGGGTTACTCCGCCCTTCGATGAGTTGATGGAATTGATTGCTCGAAGGGCGTGGGAAGCACCTGACACGGTGGAGCCAGTCCCTAGAAAGCCTAATAAATATATTACTGCCCCCCAAGATAAGGCTTATCTGACAAAGGGAGTGCCAGTGGACGCTATGGTGGTGGCAGCGGCCACGAAAAAGGAGATGTCTGAATCTTCCTCATCTGTCCATCCGCCTAACAGAGATTCTAGGACTATGGACAGGTATGGGAAGCGCATTTTTAGTTCAGCGGCTTTTTCTATGTGATCCCTGAACTATTTCACCCACTTCACACGGTTGCAGAGGGATCTAATCAAAGAGTTGGGAGATACCCTCCAGGGTACTACAGATGCTGCTGTCTCGGAGAAAGTTACAGCACATCTCAATACCCTTACATCTATTGTGAACTCGTCCATGAGGCTGATCTCATACGCAGCCGAAGGATCGAGTAGGGCAGCGGCTTCAGCGATTGCTCTTCGTAGACAATCCTGGATGCGCTTATGTTCCTTTGCGGAAGCCTTTAAGTCTTCCTTTACTAACGCCCCCTTTGATGGTGCCACTCTCTTTGGCCCCAAAGTAAAGGAGACCCTTACCCGGTGTGAGCAAGAGGGAAAGACTCTGTCTGCTGTCTGAGTCCGTTTTTCCACCCCATCCAGACCGTACCCCAAAGGGCAACGTGGTGGAAAAATGTGGTTTCGAAAACCCCAAGGCTCTTTCCCAGGCACACAGGGTGATACCCCCTCTAGAGGCAGAGGAGGGGGCAGAGGTGGAAGAAGTCGCCCTGGCGGCAGAGGGGGGTTCGCAAAACCAAGCTGACAGGGATACACCCCTGGGAAACCTTTCCAGCACTCCTGAGAGGAGGCCCGACTGTCCTGCTCTGGAGGCAGTCGGGGGTCGCTTAGCTTTATACCCTCAGGCCTGGCAAAGTCTTACATCAGACAATTGGGTAAAAAGCATTGTTACCAGAGGTTACAGAATTCCCTTCCTATTGCCCCCAATTCCGCAGAAAAGACTCCCAGATGTGCCGCCCCATCTGCGAGGCCCTGCAGCTATAGAAATTTCAAAGCTGCTAGAAAAAGAGTCATCCAACCAGTCCCAGCGGACCAAAGAGGATCCGGAACTTACTTAAGGTTCTTTTTAGTTCCAAAAAAGACAGGGGACTGGAGGCCAATTCTGGACCTAAGCAAACTCAATACCTTCATCAAGAAAGAAAAGTTCCGGATGGTCACGCTTCAATCGATCCTTCCATTCTTACAGAAGGACAACTGGATGTGCTCAATAGATCTAAAGGACGCATACTACCACATCAAAATGGCCAGGGCGTCCAGGGATCACTTGCGCTTCCAGCTGGGAGCCAGTCACTTTCAGTTTCGAGCCCTGCCCTTTGGTCTAACCTCAGCCCCCAGGGTTTTCACCAAATGTATGGCAGTGGTAGCGTCTCACTTGAGACGCCTGGGATTCCAGGTGTTTCCGAATCTGGACGACTGGCTCCTTTCTGCCACCACCGAGCGTCGACTGGTTCAGGCCAGGGATTACACACTACAACTTTGTGTTCATCTCGGAATTTCCAAAAATCTTTACTACAGCCATCACAGCATATCTCATTCATAGGAGCAGAATTGGATACGCGTTCTTTAATTCTAAGGCTTCCTCCAGAAAGGATAGCCTCACTACAAAACCATATATCTCTTCTGTCATCCAGAAAATCCCCAGCGAATCTGGATGTCCTTCAAGGATGCATCTGCAGTCCTAACAAATGGGTTGTCCTGCCTCAGGCAGCCCTTCGGTCGGCCGGATTCCAAAGTCTGGGTCTGGCCTCGGCTGATGTCGCACTTCACCCGACGTCACTGCTGCTGTCAATTGGGTATAAAGGCATCAGCCGACGCCATTTTCCTCCGTCTTTCTTGCTGCACGGTGCCCGAAGCAGAAGCTGTTCGCAAGTGCCGGTCGGTCAGATCCAGAGATTTCTACTACCGAAGACTTCTAAAAAGCTAAGTACCCCGTTGGGGACTCTTTCTTGCCTCAGCCGATGTCAGAAAAAGTAAATAATTGTTTAACTTGTGGGAAACAAATACCTCATAAGGATTTCCACTCTTACTGCCTTCCTTGCTTAGGCCCAGACCACGACGTAGCAGCTTGTCTAGCCTGTGCTTCCTTCAACCAACGGATACTTAGACGTCGGTCGGAGTTTGCGGAGGAGTTTTTTGGTCCCGCTTTTGCTTACAAAATGCCGTCGGAGACTCGACTTCACAATTGGCTAAAAAGCGTAAGGAAAAGGACCGACACTCGCGGTCCGTGGTTTCGGCCGAAACCACGGTTAAGCCAACCGCGAGTGTCTCTGTTTTGGCTGAAACAGAGTCCTCGGTTCTTCCTTCGGCCGAAAGCATTCCTCCTGCAGCCGAGGCCTCACACAGCATGGCTGAATCTGCTACTGAAATTTCTCCTGCTGTAGCAGGCACCCAGGATTTATCAGATACTATTCCTTTAGACATGTCTACTCCTGCACGTGGAGCTGCTAGGCCCCCTGCATCCATGTCTATCAAGGCTTTCTCTAGGGCTAAAGCAGCTAAATCTTCTAAGGCCTTGCCTTCTAAAACCCCCTCACACAGGCCTAGCTCTAGTTCCCAAATGCTTAGCCTGGCAGAGGATCTCATTTTTTTGATCAGGGGATCCCAACCTCACCCTGACAGGGCCTCTCATCCCCCTCCAGAGAAGAGGCCTAGAGCAGAGCCCCCTGAACCAGTTTCTACGGATTATTCTTCTGATGATTCAGAAAACTCAAATCCCCCTGAAGGCCCTTATTCTCCATATGAGGATTCTGACGCAGAAGACTCCATTCCTTCTGCCTCTCCTCCTGAGGAATTTTCTTTTGGGGAAACCTTGCATGCTATGAGGGAACAATTTCAATGGCAGGGCCAGGATTTTTCAGATTCTAGGAAACGGCTCAGGACCTTTCTGCATTTGCCACAGCATAGGCCTTTAGCCATTCCTCCAGTACTAACAGTTGTGGATGATGCATTCAATGATGCTTGTACTGCCCTGACTCTCTTCCTCCGCCCCTGCTAAGCCCGACAGATACTACAGGGTCCCGGACACACATTATCACCTGTATAAGGCTCCTATTGCAGATCCTGAAACTATTTCTCAAGGCCCCAAAGCTGTAGCAACTACCAAAACCCTCCCTCTGAAAGAGAATCTAGAGCATTAGAGAGATGGGGTAAAAAGTTTATACTTATGCTACTCTTTCGCTAGGGCTTTAAACTGTCAATTCCACATGATTCAGTATCAGGAATTTTTGTTAGATCAGTTAAATAAAAAACTATCCTCTCCTGAACCTATAGACCGTAAGTCCCTTCAGGATTTGGTACATAACACTCAGCAGGTCTGTAATCATTCCTTAAAATGCGGCTATGATGCACTGGAGGCTTCCTTTAGATCAGCTATGACTGGTACAGTGATCAGAAGGCATGCATGGTTAAAAGAGCAATCCTTACCAGACCATGTAAAGTCAAAGCTCCTAGATGCTCCCATGGAGAAACTCAGTTTGTTTGGCTCCCCCGCACAGCAAGTGTTAAAGAAGGTGGAGGAAAAAGCAAAATCTGTCCAAACAGTCAAGGACTTCTTACAGGTCCAGCCTCCTAGGTTTAGTAGAAATTGGCCTTCGAAGAATTGGTCCTTTCCAGACACCAGAGCACAGAGAGGCAGAAATAGGCGCTCAAGAGGCAGAGGTCAATCCAGAGGTGCCTACAGGGGACGTCAGTGGCAGCCTAGCAACCAGAGAAGTACTGCCGCAGATCCAGCTACTACCCCTTCCACAGGACAGTCACAGTGACAGTGACTTGGCTCTGATACCGCCTACCAGGGAACAACTGGAAGCACCCTTAGGCGGAAAGCTAGCCTTATTTTCAGTAAATTGGCATTACATTACAGGAGACAAATGGATTTTACAGACAATAGACAAAGTCTACAGGTTTCACTTCCACACTCTATCAAAAAAGAGAGGAATGCCAAACCTACCACCAAACCAAAAGACAAACGCTCTAGGACAAATCAACCACTTACTAAGGATGAGAGCTATAGAAAGGGTACCGGCTATGGAACAAGGACAAGGATTTTATTCCAGACTTTTCCTGGTGCCAAGAAAAGAAAACCAATGGAGGCCTATTCTCGACCTGTCCGCTCTCAACACATATCTCATTGTTCCAAAATTCAAAATGCTGACCCTACAGCACCTTCTTCCCATGCTGGGCAAGGAGGCTTGGCTGGTGACTCTAGATCTCAAGGAGGCATACCTGCACGTCCCTATTCGACCAGATTGCAGAAGATACCTCAGATTTCTTGCAGGATCAGAGCATTATCAATTCTCAGCATTGCCCTTTGGCTTATCTACTGCACCCAGAGTATTCACGAAATGCCTGGCATCAGTAATTGCTCATTGCAGGCTTCAGGGAATTCAAATTTATCCATACCTGGACGACTGCCTGCTACAAGCGGACAACAAAATCAAATTAACAAAAGATTTGGAAAAGGTTTTTCACCTACTGCAGGCCTTGGGATACACAGTCAACATAAAAAAGTCAAGGCTGGTACCATCCCAAAGGATTACATTCTTGGGTGCAGAACTGGACACACTAAATCAAATGGCATTTCTCACAGCAGAAAAGCAAAAACTACCACCACTCTATTTCAAGGCATTAACAACGCAGAACCAGCTTGCAGCAAGGAAAATCCTGCAAGCCCTGGGTTACATGGCATCCTGCATAATATTGATCCCACATGCCAGACTGCATATGAGGAAGTTGCAATGGTACCGAAGGAATTTATGGTCTCAGCACAAGAACAGCCTAGAAACCCAAATTCCAATAATTCCATGCCTGAAGCAAGAATTCCTGTGGTGGGCTCAGGCCTGTCAGTTGAACAAAGGACTGCCTTTCCACAGCCCTCACCCAAGCCAGACTATCACAATGGACGCCTCAGACCTCGGTTGGGGGGCACACATGGCAGACAAGTGCATACAAGGCCTATGGACACAGGACCAGCTGAACCTGCACATAAATCAAAAAGAGATGCTAGCAGTGAAACAGGCAATTCAGACATTCAGACAGTTTCTTCAACAGGGTCATTTGCTGATAAGGACTGACAACACCACAGTTATGTGGTATATCAACAAGCAGGGAGGCACACATTCATATCCTCTATGCCTGATGGCAATGGACCTGTGGAATGTGGCTCTGAACCTCAACATACAACTCCAGGCCTTATTTGTGCCAGGAAAAGAAAATATATTAGCAGACACATTAAGCAGAACTACCACGGATGCCCACGAATGGATGCTGCATCCGGACATCTTCAAAACCATTACAGAGAAATGGGGGACACCAGAAATAGACCTGTTCGCATCCCCACACAACCACCAATTGAGAAAATTCTGCACAAGGACATACCACCCACTTGCTTGGAAGGTGGACTCCCTATCCTTCAGTTGGGAAAACCTAACTGCATATGCATTCCCACCTCTACCTTTGATGCACAAAGTGCTACTGAAGATCAAAGATGATCACCCAAGGATCATTCTGATAGCTCCAGACTGGCCGAGACAGCATTGGTACCCGCTTCTAAGAAGTATGTCTCGGACACACGCATGGCCTCTACCTCTAGTTCCTCTGCTGCTAACACAGAACAACTTCAAGATCCTGCATCCAAACTTGAAAACACTGCAGCTAGCTGCCTGGAATCTTACATGAAACAAAATAACCCAGATTTATCTCAGAGGATTAAAGACATTATCCTGGAGGCTCGCAGACCCTCCACAAGGAAGACTTATTCAGCGAAATGGAAAAGATACCTCATTTGGAGTGCAGCAAAAGGAGAAAATGTATCATTGGCAAACATAGCTAACATCCTGGAATATTTAGCAGAACTATTCCACAATGGCCTGTCTTACTCCTCCATCAAGATTCATGCATCAGCAATCTCAGCAGAATACAACATGGATCCTCCAGTCTTCTCTCATCCTCTACTCAGGCAGTTTCTGAGAGGAATTAAAAATGTAAAGCTTCCAAGGAAGCCACCTCTGCCTACATGGGACCTGAACTTTGTGCTGGAAAAGTTAACGCTTCCCCCCTTTGAACCAGCAGCAACAGCAGAATTACAGTTCTTATCTTGGAAAACTGCTTTCCTGCTTGCAATCACTTCAGCAAGAAGGGTTTCTGAATTACAGGGATTAATGGCAGTACAGCCCTTCCTCATCTTCCATCAGGATAGAGTGGCCTTGAGAACTAACCCTACTTTTATGCCAAAGGTGGTCTCCAGGGTATCATTGAACCAAGCAATCCACCTACCAACATTCTTCCCCAACCCACAGAACGGGGGGAAAGACTACTGCACACCTTGGATGTACACAGGCAATTGCGCTACTACCTGGACAGAACCAAGAACAATAGAAAAACTGACCAGCTTCTGGTAGCATATGCAGCAGGAATGGAAGGAAAAGCAATTTCAAAACAGACAATCTCAAAATGGATAGGAAATTGCATTAGATTTTGTTACTCCTTTCATGGGAAGACAACTCCAGAACACATCAGACCTCACTCCAAGGGCTACAGCCACTACTACAGCTTTCTTACGAGGAGTGACTACCAAAGACATTTTAGAGGCTGCTACTTGGAGCTCCGTGCATACATTTGCCAAGCATTATAATCTGCCTTTATACTCCAGATCCCGAGCAGGTTTTGCCACTGCTGTTTTGCAAGGGATCTTAACTACACCATAATCTTCTTAGTGCCTCCTCCCCCAGTTTGGCTATGGTATTCTACCCATTTGTTAGGACTGCAGATGCATCCTTGAAGGACATAGTACAGATGTCCTTCAAGGATGCATCTGCAGTCCTTACAAATGGGTTGTCCTGTCGTCAGGCAGCCCTTCGATCGGCCGGATTCCAAAGTCTGGGTCTGGCCTCGGCTGGTGTCGCACTTCACCCGACGTCATAGCTGCAGTTATTCGGGTATAAAGGCATCAGCCGATGCCATTTTCCTCAGTCTTTCTTGTCGCGTGGCGCCCGAAGCAGAAGCTGTTCGCAAGTGCCGGTCGGTCAGAACCAGAGATTACTACTACCGAATACTACTACGAAGACTTCTAAAAAGCTAAGTACCCCGTTGGGGACTCTTTCTTGCCTCAGCCGATGTCAGAAAAAGTGAATAACTGTTTAACTTGTGGGAAACAAATACCTCATAAAGATTTCCACTCTTACTGCTTACCTTGTCTAGGCCCAGACCACGACGTCGCAGCTTGTCTAGCCTGTGCTTCTTTTAACCGGCAGACGCTTAGACGTCGGTCGGAATTTGCTGAGGAGTTTTTCGGCTCCGATTTTGCTTATATTATGCCGTCGGATCCTCCGACTTCACAAAAAGCCAACCGCGAGTGTCTCGGTTTCGGCTGAAACCGAGCAAGCGGTTCTTCCTTCAGCCGAAAACTTTCCTTCTACCGAGGCCTCTTCCAACCTCGTGGAATCGGCTTCTGAAATCCCACCTGCTGTTGCAGTTTCTCAGGAATTATCAGACACTATTCCCTTGGATATTTCAACCCCTGCACGTGGAGCTGCTAGGCCACCTGCAGCCATGTCCATTAAGGCCTTTGCCAGGGCTAAAGCAGCTAAAACTACTAAATCTGTGCCTGCTAAGCCCCCCTCTCACAGGCCTAGCTCTAGTTCACAAATGCTTAGTTTAGCAGAGGATCTCATTTCTTTAATCCGAGGATCCCAACCTCAACCAGACAGGGCCTCTCACCCGCCTCCAGAGAAGAGGCCTAGAGCAGAGCCCCCTGAGCCAGTGTCTACAGATGATTCCTCTGATGATTCAAATGATACAGACCCTCCAGAGGCTCCATACTCCCCTTATGAAGACTCTGATGCTGAAGAGTCCATCCCTTCTGCCTCTCCGCCTGAGGAATTTTCCTTTGGGGAAACCTTGCATGCTATGAGGGAACAATTTCAGTGGCAGGGCCAGGATTTTTCAGATTCCAGAAAAAGGCTTAGAACTTTTCTGCATTTACCACAACATAGGCCTTTAGCCATACCTCCAGTTCTTTCTGTTGTAGATGATGCATTTAATGATAATGATGCTTGTACTGCTCCTGATTCTCTGCCTCCGGCCCCTGTTAAGCCCGATAGATACTACAGGGTCCCGGACACACATTACCACTTGTATAAGGCTCTCTTTGCAGATCCAGAGACTATCTCCCAAGGACTTAAGGCTGTAGCAGCCACCTCTGCCAAAAACCCCCTCCCCTCTGAAAGGGAATCCAGATCCTTAGAGAGATGGGGTAAAAAAGTTTACACTTCTGCTACTCTTTCAGCTAGGGCCTTGAACTGTCAATTTCACATGATGCAGTATCAAGAATTTTTGCTAGACCAGTTAACCCAAAAAGTGTCCTCAGATGAAACAGTAGACAAAAAATATGTGCAGGAAATGGTACATAACATTCAACAAGTCAGTAACCATTCCTTAAAATGCGGCTATGATGCACTGGAGGCTTCCTTTAGATCAGCCATGACTGGCACAGTCATCAGAAAGCATGCATGGTTAAAAGAACTGGCCTTACCAGACCATGTCAAATCAAAACTATTAGATGCTCCTATGGATAAGATCAATTTGTTTGGCTCTCCTGCACAACAAGTGCTGAAGAAGATGGAAGAAAAGGCAAAATCTGTCCAAACATTGAAAGATTTCTTACAGGTCCAACCTCCGAGGTTTAGCAGGAATTGGCCCTCCAAGAATTGGTCCTTTCCAGACTCCTCCAGAACTCAGAGAGGCAGGAATAGGCGTTCAAGAGGCAGAAGCCAATCCAGGGGTGCCTACAGAGGACGTCAGTGGCAGGGCAACAACCAGCGAGGCACAGCCACAGACACAGCCACCACCACAACTACAGGTCAATCACAGTGACTTGGCTCTGGCACCGCCTACCAGGGAACAACTACAAGCACCCTTAGGCGGGAAGCTAGCCTTATTTGCAACAAACTGGCATTACATCACAAGAGACAAGTGGATTTTACAGATAATAGACCAAGGTTACAGGTTTCACTTCCATACTCTACCAGGGAAGAGAGGAATGCCAAACCTACCTCCAAATCAAAAGACAGAAGCTCTAAAACAAATATCCCAATTATTAAGGATGAGAGCTGTAGAAAAGGTACCATCTATGGAGCAAGGGAAGGGATTTTACTCCAGATTCTTCCTGGTACCAAGAAAAGAGAGCAAATGGAGACCTATTCTCGACTTGTCCGCTTTAAACACATTCCTCATTGTTCCAAAATTCAAAATGCTGACCCTACAGCAGCTTCTTCCCATGCTGGGCAAGGAGTCTTGGCTGGTGACTCTAGATCTCAAGGAGGCATACCTGCACGTCCCCATACGACCAAACTGCAGAAGATACCTCAGATTTCTTGCAGGATCAGAGCATTATCAATTCTCAGCATTGCCCTTTGGCTTATCTACTGCGCCCAGAGTGTTCACGAAATGCCTGGCATCAGTAATTGCTCATTGCAGGCTTCAGGGAATCCAAATCTACCCCTACCTGGACGACTGCCTGATACAAGCGGACAACAAAAACAAGCTAGCAGAAGATTTACAAAGGGTCATTTATCTGCTACAAGCCCCGGGATACACAGTCAATATAAAAAAGTCAAGACTGATACCATCCCAGAGAATAACCTTTTTGGGTGCAGAGTTGGACACATCAAAGCAAATGGCATTCCTAACAGTAGAAAAACAGGAGCAGCTACCTCTCTACTTCTTGGCTTTAACAAAGCAGAACCATCTGACAGCAAGAAAAGTACTGCAAGCCTTGGGCTTCATGGCATCCTGCATAATATTGGTTCCTCATGCCAGACTGCATATGAGAAAACTACAGTGGTACCTAAGGAATTTATGGTCTCAACACAAGCACAGCTTAGAAACCCCGATTCCCATTATTCCATGCCTGAAGCAAGAATTCCTATGGTGGGCTCAGGCTTGTCAATCAAACGCAGGATTGCCCTTTCACAGTACTCAACCAAGCCAAACCATCACGACAGACGCCTCAGACCTCGGTTGGGGGGCACACATGCTGGACAAGTGCATACAAGGCTTATGGTCTCAAGACCAGCTGCACCTACACATAAATCTAAAGGAAATGCTGGCAGTAAAACTGGCAATTCAGGCATTCAGACCATTCCTTCAACAAGGTCTATTGATGATAAGGACAGACAACACCACAGTTATGTGGTACATCAACAAACAGGGAGGCACACATTCGTATCCTCTTTGCCGGATGGCACTGGATCTCTGGAATGTGGCCCTGAGCTACAACATTCAGTTAAAAGCAATTTTTGTACCAGGAAAAGAAAACATTCTAGCAGACATATTAAGCAGGACTACCACGGATGCCCACGAATGGATGCTGCATCCGGACATCTTCAAAACCATTACAAGAAAATGGGGGCTCCCAGAAATAGACTTATTTGCATGCCCACGCAATCACCAACTAAAGAAATTCTGCACAAGGACGTACCACCCACTTGCTTGGAAGGTGGACTCCCTATCCTTCAGTTGGAAAAACCCGACAGCATATGCATTCCCACCACTTCCTTTGATGCACAAGGTGCTATTGAAAATCAAAGAGGACCGTCCAAGGATCATTCTGATAGCTCCAGACTGGCCAAGGCAACATTGGTACCCATTACTGAGGAGCATGTCTCGGGAACAAATATGGCCACTACCCCTGGTTCCCTTGCTGTTAACACAGAACAACTACAACAATCTGCATCCAAACCTGAAAACTCTGCAGCTGACTGCCTGGAACATTGCATAAGACCAATTAACCCAAATTTATCCCAAAGGGTTAAAGACATTATCCTTGAGGCTCGCAGACCCTCAACAAGAAAAAAATTATTCAGCAAAATGGAAAAGATATCTCATTTGGAGTACTGCAAAGGAGAAGATGTGTCACTGGTAAACATAGCCAACATTCTGGAATACTTGGCAGAGCTCTTCCACACAGGCCTGTCCTATTCCTCCATCAAGATTCATGCATCAGCTATTTCAGCAGAATACGACTTGGATCCTCCTGTCTTCTCACATCCTCTGCTCAGACAGTTTCTGAGAGGAATTAAAAATGTAAAGCCTCCTAGGAAGCCACCATTACCAGCATGGGACTTGAACTTTGTGCTAGAAAAATTGACACTTCCTCCTTTCGAACCAGCAGCAACAGCAGAATTGCAATACTTATCATGGAAGACTGCTTTCCTGCTGGCAATCACTTCAGCAAGAAGGGTATCTGAACTTCAGGCATTAATGGCAGTACAACCCTTCCTGATCTTCCATCAAGATAGTGTCCATGAGAACAAATCCTTCCTTTATGCCTAAGGTGGTCTCCAGAGTGTTTTTAAATCAGGCTATCCACCTACCTACATTCTTCCCCAACCCACAGAACAGGGGAGAAAGACTGCTGCATACCTTGGATGTACATAGACAATTACGCTACTACCTGGACAGAACCAAGGGCAATAGAAAAACTGACCAGCTACTGGAAGCATATGCAACAGGAAGGGAAGGAAAAGCAATTTCAAAACAGACAATCTCCAAGTGGATAGAAAATTGCATTAGATTTTGTTACTCCTACCATGGAAAGAAAACTCCAGAGAACATCAGGCCTCACTCTACAAGGGCAACAGCCACTACCACAGCCTTCTTACGAGGAGTGGCTACCAAGGACATTTTAGAAGCTGCTACTTGGAGCTCCGTGCATACATTTGCCAAGCATTATAATTTACCTTTATACTCTAGATCCCGAGCAGGTTTTGCCACTGCTGTTTTGCAAGGGATCCTAACTACACCATAACTTTATTTTTCCACCTCCCCAGTTAGGCTATGGTATTCTACCCATTTGTAAGGACTGCAGATGCATCCTTGAAGGACATAGTACAGTTTTGTACCTACCATAAATGTAGATGTCCGATAGGAATGCATCTGCAGTCAGGATTACCCACCTTCCCTCTGTGGTGCTCCTAGGGTATTTGCCCATCTTATAGCTAGCTGGGGAATCTATTATGGTGTATTTGTTTGTATATATGTACATACATGCTTATTTTTGTGTTTGCTCTCTACTATTTGGAATCATTGGCATTTATCCAAATTTAGCCTTCCAAGAGGGCACCTGGCATCTGGGGCAAGAAACACTGAGGAAAATGGCGTCGGCTGATGCCTTTATACCCGAATAACTGCAGCTATGACGTCGGGTGAAGTGCGACATCAGCCGAGGCCAGACCCAGACTTTGGAATCCGGCCGACCGAAGGGCTGCCTGACGACAGGACAACCCATTTGTAAGGACTGCAGATGCATTCCTATCGGACATCTACATTTATGGTAGGTACAAAACTGTACTTTTTGTACCTACCATAAATGTAGATGTCCGAGAGGTATGCATCTGCAGTCAGGATTACCCACCCTCCTTCCCTTCTGTGGTACTCCTAGGGTATTTGCCCATCTTGTAGCTAGCTGGGGGAATCTATTATGGTGTATTTGTTTGTATATATGTACATACATGTATATTTTTTGTTTGCTCTCTACTGTTTGGAATCATTTGCATTTATCCAAATTTAGCCTTCCTAGAGGGCACCTGGCATCTGGGGCAAGAAACACTGAGGAAAATGACGTCGGCTGATGCCTTTATACCCAATTGACAGCAGCAGTGACGTCAGGTGAAGTGCGACATCAGCTGAGGCCAGACCCAGACTTTGGAATCCGGCCGACCGAAGGGCTGCCTGAGGCAGGACAACCCATTTGTTAGGACTGCAGATGCGTACCTCACGGACATCTACATTTATGGTAGGTACAAAACTGTACTTTCTGAAGGTTTTGGGTCTCATGGCAGCTTCTCTCATTGCGATACCCTTGGGAAGACTGCACATGAGAGTTCTTCAATGGCTACTGTTTGCACAATGGTCGTTCCAACAGTTACCCCTGACGCACGAAATTCACATCACAAACATATGCAAATCACACCTGGCTTGGTGGCTCCGGACTTGCAATCTTTCCAGCGGAAGACCATTTGTGCTACCCACGCCGACAGCTACGGTGACCACGGACGCTTCCCTGATAGGGTGGGGGGGGCTTCTTTCAGGGACAGACAGTCCAAGGCGAATGGACCAATTTGGAGTACAATCTGCACATCAATGTTCTAGAGTTGAGGGCAGTGTTTCTAGCATTGCAACACTTTGCTCCCCTTCTTCCTCTAGGGACAATTGCAGTTCAGACGGACAACATGTCCGTAGTCTGGTACATAAACAAGCAAGGGGGAACCAAGTCTTATCAGCTATGCAGAGAGACCATGAGAATCTGGCAATGGGCGGAGTCCACGGGTCGCTTTCTGATAGCAACGCACATCCCCGGGATATCCAACGTCATAGCGGACAGGTTGAGCAGAGCTATCCTGTTACCTCACGAGTGGTCCCTCAAACCATCAGTTGCGAAGGAAATTTTTCGCAAGTGGGGCCAGCCTTCCTGCGATCTCTTTGCGTCTCCAATGAACGCCAAATGCAGAAGCTATTTTGCCCTATTACCCCCTCCAGGGGAAGTCCCCAGGGACGCTCTGGTTCACGATTGGCCCCCGGGTCTCCTTTACGCCTTTCCTCCTTTTCCCCTGATTGCAAAGTTTCTGCAGAAAGCCAACAACCTGCAAAGGACGATTATCCTCATTGCCCCATTCTGGCCTCGTCAAATCTGGTTTCCCTTTCTTCTGGCACACCGAATTCGGGAACCCTGGATCCTGGACCCGGAGCCGGATCTACTGACTCAGTCAGGGGCTCCCCACCCGCCGCTACTCTCCCTCAGACTAGCAGCTTGGCTGCTCCGCTTCCCTACTTAGCCAGGTCTGATCTTCTTTCCCCTGCAGTTCAGAATATACTAGTGGCTTCTCATAAGGCTTCCACTACAAAGACTTACTCTAGTAAATGGAAGCGTTTTGTGCACTGGGCAAATGCACAACAATTGGACCCCGTGATAGCGCCTTTGAATAGGATCGTGGACTTTTTGACCGAATTGTTCCACCAAGGAGCTTCTCCTGCCACTTTGAGAGTGCAATTGGCTGCCATTTCAAACTTTCATGTGGAAGAATGTGGGGCTCCTATTATGGCTCACAGACTTTGTAAGGCCTTTCTGAAAGGATCTTTCCATATTAGACCACCATTTAGAACTCCTACATCACCTTGGAACTTGAACCTTCTCTTATCTCAGCTGATGCTACCACCTTTTGAACCTGCCTCTTCCTGTCCTTTGAAATATTTGTCATGGAAGACCCTCTTTTTGGTGGCCATTACATCAGCCAGACGGGTATCGGAGCTTCAAGCTCTTTCCGTTAAACACGCTTATTTGATCTTTCACTCTGATAGAGTATCTCTTCGCACTAATCCGTCCTTTCTTCCCAAAGTTTGCTCCGTTAATAACATTAATCAGTCCATTGAGCTCCCTACCTTTTTCAAGAACCACTCCAATAAGTTGGAATATATGTTACACAAGTTGGATGTTCATAGCCAACTCAGATTTTACTTGGATAGAACAAAGGATCACAGAAAGACAGACCAGCTTTTTATAGCCTTTGCAGACAGTAGGAAGGGTATGGCAGTTACTAAACAAACCCTTTCCAAATGGCTATCTGATTGCATTATTTTTGTTTATGCTGCTTCGGAACAAACTTTACCTGTCAAGCCCAAAGGGCACTCTACAAGATCAGTATCTACATCCCTGGCTCATGCAGCTCGCCTACCATTAGACACTATTTGTGCAGCTGCCACTTGGTCTAAACCACATACATTCATTTCTCATTACAAAGTAGACAGGGTTTCTAGGGACAGGGCAACCTTTGGTTCCACTGTGCTCAGGAACATTCTCCCGTGAGTTCCTCAGGAACATGGAGCTAGGACGCTACCAGGTGTAAGAACAAGCGAGATTGAACACACTCACATTTAGAAGTTATGTCCTTACCATAACGTTCCATGTGGAGTGTTCATCTCGCCTTTGTTCTTACATTCCCACCCTCCCACCCTCAGGAAGAACGTCCAGTTTAGGTGTCTGGTTTGTTTTTTTTCCTGCTTCTGCCTTAAGCAGTTGTTGTATATATGTATATATGTATATATGTGTATATATATATATATATATATATATATGTATATATGTATATATGTATATATATGTATATATATATATGTATATATGTATATATGTATATATATATATATATATATATGTTTTTCAGCTATGTTGTTCTTGGCATGAATGTGTTGTTCTCTCTGTTGACTTCTGGTTTGCTTGCAAACTAGATCTGAGGTAAAGGCAGAGGGGGATTGTGGGAGTTAGGTTGGTCTCGAGCTTCTTCTCGATGCAGAGCTTTGCAAGCGGCCGACAGGGAGCCGAGGATCGGCTCCGAACCCAGGTGTAAGAACAAAGGCGAGATGAACACTCCACATGGAACGTTATGGTAAGGACATAACTTCTAATTATGTGCACCTGTAAGAGTGCACTCTACCAGATCAATTGCCACATCAGCTGTTTTTCATTCAAAAGCTTCCATGGACGACATATATGCAGCCACAACATGGGTTACGCCTCGTACCTTTATCGCTCATTACAAATTGCACATGGTCTCCAGGGGAAGAGCATCCTTTGACTTTATGGTTCTCAGGAATATCCTTCCATGGTTGCACTTCAAAACATCTAAATTCATAACATTGAGACCATAACATCTAAAACTCATAATATCGAATGTCATAGCATGTAAAGTGTATAATATGTAATAGTGTATCAAATGTGTAAATGTCATAGTTTATTCTGTTTATTTTATGGTATTAATGAGATGTAGTTTATTTCTATAGTTATTTATATAGTGTAAAAATGTATACTATGTGTAGTGTTTATTTTTCCACTCTGTGTTTTTTAGGCTGTACAGGTAAGTGATATAGACATTGTGTACATTCTTTGTGGTGATTGTGATACAGTGGGGTTAGGAAATTAACTTTTTCCCACTGTACTGCGATCTTTGAGTTGGTATATTTAATTTACGAGGGTTGTAGGGGCAGAGCCCCCCACAATGGGGGTGCAGGGGGGCTTGCCCCCTGCAGAAACATAGTAAAAAGTGTACGTTTGTCTTTATATGTGGCAGGGATGTTATTTTCACATGATTTGTAGTATTCACTGTTATGATTCACATTTTAGATGTTATGAAATTCAATGTTATGGGTTTTGGATGTTTTGGGTTTAAATGTTATGAATTTAAATGTGATGGGTTTTAGATGTTTTGAAGTGGAACCCCTTCCATAAGGCCACCCAGGACCTAAAGTAGCTGGGGACTCTGTCCCATTCGTCAAGAATGAATGAAGATATTTTAATATCAGATAAAGAAGTTATGTACTCACCATAACATTCCATCTGTGTTGTCGATCTTCAGTCATTCTTGACATCCCACCCTCCTTCCCCCTCCTGTAGATTTCCTGGGGGATCGAACCCTTGTCCTGGGTTCCTGTAGATTTGACCTTGGACATTGCTTCTACCTTGGTTTATATCTATTATGGCTTTGCCTTTGGCTGCAGACTCTGAGGTAATGGTGAGAGGGGAATTGTGGGAAAGGGTCTTAGTTTGAGAGTTTTTTTGGTTGGTGCGAGCTGTATAATGACTGAGCCGGTTCTGAGGATCGGAACAGTGTCCCATTCATCAAGAATGAATGAAGATTGACAATACAGATGGAATGTTATGGTGAATACATAACATCTTTTTCTGATCATCATCACATTGGTAGATGAGTATCTGAACCTCAAGCTCTATTTTGTAAACCTCTTTACCTGGTTTTCCACAGACAGGATGTCTGCATAGCAACCCATCGTTTATTTGGCTGAGGTAGCTTGAGTCTAATATCAACCAGGTCATTAACCTCATAGCTTTCTTCCCAAATTGTTCAAACAAGGGAAAGTACATACGCCATCTTTTGCATGTACATAGGAAATTTTGCTTTAATCTCCGTAGAACCAGAGACTTCAGGAAAACCAACCAGTTTTGTTCACGACTAACAGATTGGGCAAACTAGTTTCCAAAGTTATATTGGCCAAATGGTTAACTGACTGATTGCATCTTAAAAAAAAAGGTTTATTCTTGCCTATTCTTTCTAAAGCTTACTCAGCAAAGTTTGTGGCAGTCTCTGCAGCGTTTTGGTCAAGGTCTTCCTTAGATGACATTTGTGCAGCTGCTACCTGGAGCAGTTCTTGTACTTTTATTGCTCATTACATTTTATGTTTGGTTTCCAGGAATAGTGCAACCTTTGGCAGTCCAGTACTCTGGAATATCCTTTCATGCGGGCCACCCAAGGATTCAGTGGCTGGGGACTATCCCAACAGTTGAAAGAATGGAAAGGACATCATCAGATTAAGAATTTATTTACTCACCATAATGTTCATCCGTGTTGTCCATTTTCATTCTTCAACATCCTGCACACCTGTCCCCATCATTTTGGATGGCACAGTGGTATGTTGTCACCTCACAGCAAGAGTTCTCCAGTTCAAGTTTCTGTTGGCGTGCCTTCTGTGTGGAGTCTGCATGTCCTCCCTGCGTTCGTGTGGGTTTCCTCTGGGTGCTCTGGTTTCCTCCCACGTTATAAAGGCATGCGTCTGGAGCGTTTCTCCCCAGCCTCCGCTGAAAATTGGCTTTGTTTCAAGTTGGACGTTCCTGGTTAACAAGTGTTGGATAAATAAATTTGATTCTGGAAAGATCATGGAACGTATCATCATGGAACGTATAAACGGAAATTGGTAATCTCCAAACTCTGGACCCCACCCAGTTCGGGTTTGTAAAAAGCAGATCATGTCTCCTAAACCTGGTAAGACTTCTTTGAAGCAGTCACCAAAGCTGTAGACAAGGGTAAGGTGGTTCACACAGCCTATCTAGATCTCTCCAAAGCTTTTGACACCATCCCCCACTCTGGGATTATAGATAAACTCACTAAACTAGGTATACATCCCTATGTCGCAAGATGGGTTGCTAACTGGCGCACTGACAGAAACCGCACTGAAAGTAGCAGACTACAAATCTGACTTCAGGCCAGTGACAAGTGGAGTACCACAGGGTTCAGTCCTAGGTCCTCTCCTGTTTGGTGTCTACTTTTCTGAAGTGCAGGCCAACACAGAAGGTCTTTGGCTAACAAAGTTCGCACATGACTGCAAACTAGGAGCCATAATAGATAATCCTAACGATGTGGACATGCCTGGTATCAAAGCCATGGCCTCAAGCTCAATGCCAAAAAGTGCATTGTAATCCCTTTGGGTAAAAACTCTATACCCATGATCTACCACATAGGTGATAGTCTACTTAACACTGAAAGTGATACGAGACCTTGGGACACAGGTGGACAGTAGTCTCTCCTTTGATAATCATATCGCCACAGTAGTCAGGACATCCTTCTACGTGGCCCCCTCATCACAAAAGGTTTCTTATCCAGGAAAAGATCATTGTTCCCCTCTACTTGTCACTTATTAGACCCATTATAGAGTGCAGCGCCCCTTTTGGTATGTACCTCACAAGACATCTACAACAACTGGAAAGGCTGCAGAAATACCTCACAGAGGATTACCGGCCTCAAACAGATGCCCTACGCAGACAGTCTCAAACTCCAGCTTTACTGTCGAATATCGCCTACTAAGAGGCGATCTGTGCCTAACATACAAAGCTATGTCAAACCCAGAGTTGTTGGACATGCTCCACTTAAATAAATCCCAATCCCTCCGAGCTACGCACTCTAAGGACCTAAACCTTGTCACCACAATAAACAGAACATGCTGGAGGGATAGATTCCTGTCCCAGAGACTTCCCATACTCTGGAACAAATTACCTATCTGTCAAACAAAGCTCCTCATTAGCACTCTTCAAGAAAAATCTTTGATTGTATGAGAGATAGGAAATTCACCCTGGGGATCACCTCTGTGGCTCTGCTCGACAGGGACACAAGAAAATAATTTCTTGGGTGGCGAAAGCCAGGGTACCTTTTTAGCTAGGCTTGTATAGGCCCTAGGGCTGATAGCCTAGTACCTACCTATGAACCCAAGTTTTACATCAACCTCCATTTCTTTGAGCTCCAACTTCCCTTTTTCTTTCTGCTTTTGTTAAATTCCTCAACAGGTTTCCATTTATATATATAGGGACCACAAACTTGATCTGAGGTATGCTAAATTGGCGAGGCTTTATGGGTAAATGGAAGAGCTCAAGAATTTTAGATCCGAAAACCTGGTAGAAGCGGCGGAGTCTCTGAAGTGAACCCGTCAGTTGAGGAAGAGTGAAAATAGACAACACAGATGGAACATTATGGTGAGTACATAACTAACTTAAAACATTTAATTTCACTGTTACTGTTTGGTAACACTGGGAAGATTGTGGGGGAAAGTATATGCTTCAGCAACCTTGAATTTCAGACTTTAGAATAGTCAGGCTTGTATGTTTTGACAGTTTGTGAAAGTTTTATATTAGTTTCTTTTATTGTACAAGTCACTAGTCATTGTTCGCAGTGCATGTGTGTGTGACACTAATAATACTTCCAGGGCTTTGGCCACTGGGACGGTTTTGAGGATGTTCATCGTGCATACAGCAATCACAGATGGGTTTTCTGCCGTCAGGCGGGTCCCCGGTAGGCCGAATTCCAAAGATTAGGTCCGGCGTCGGTTGTTGTCGCTTTCTTTCCTGACGTCAGTGAGGCAGGGGTATACAAGACACAGCCGACGCCATTTTCTTCAGTCTTTTTTGCCGCGCGGTGCCAGAAGCAGAAGCAGTTCGCAAGTGCCGGTCGGCCAGCTCCTGAATTTACGAAAAATTGGAAACCGAAGTCTTCTTTAAAGCTAAGTACCCCGTTGGGGAAACTTTTCTTGCCTCAGACCGATGTCAGAAAGTTAACAATTGTATTTCTTGTGGGAAGCAAATACCGCATAAGGATTTCCGTTCCCTCTGCATACCTTGTTTAGGCCCAGACCACGACGTCTCGGGCTGTCGCTTTTGCGCTACTTTCAATAAACGCACTATTAAGCGTCGGGTGGAGTTCGCCCAACACCTTTTTGGTAAAGCCTTTGATTATAAAATGTCGTCTGAGACTCCGACTACCGTTTTGTCCAAAAAACGCAAGGACAAGGACCGATACGCGAGGTCTGCGGTCCCCACCGACACCACGCCAAAACCGGCTACACGTGGTCCGGTTCTCAGTGAGACGCCTATGCAGTCCCTGACTACCGACGACACTTCTTTGGCGGTGTCTTCTGTAACCGAGACCGCAGGTACCTCGGCCCATACCCAGACTACAACCACCGAAGCCACTGTGAGCGTTGAGCCTCCTAATGTGGACTGGTCCACTTCCACCCATGGTATCTTTAGACCCTCATCTTCCTTTTCCATTAAGGCCTTTACTAAGTCCAAATCAGCCAGGCATCCCAAGAGGCCTATTGCACAGGGCCCATCTCCAGGCCCCATGCCTAAAAAGCAGATGCTTAAAATGGCTGAGGATTTAATTACTCTTATCAGGGGCTCCCAACCCCCTCCAGACAAGAGACCCAGAGTGGAGGAAGATTCTCCCTCTTCTGATCAGGGCTCCATTTTTTCAGAACATTCTGATGTAGAGGGACACTCTTACTTCCCTTTTGAAGATTCTGATGCAGAGCAGTCCATTCCTTCTGTATCTCCTCCAGAGGATTTTTCTTTTGGGGAAACCTTGCACACCTTGAGGGAACACTTCCATTGGGAAGGCCAAGACTTTTCTGATTCCAAGAAAAGACTTGGGGAATTTCTTTTGTTACCTCAACACAGACCTCTGGCGATACCTCCTGTCTTGGACATACTTGATGTTTATTCGGAGGCTTGCCTTAATCCGGATTCCCTGCCTCCTGCCCCAGTCAAGCCTGATAGGTATTACAGAGTTCCTAACTCCCACCAATTTCTTTACAAAAGCCATAATGCTGACCCTGAAACCATTTCTCAAGGCCCCAAGGGAATGAAGGCCTCTACTGCTAAGAATCCACTACCTTCCGAAAGAGAGTCAAGATCCTTAGAAAGGTGGGGAAAAAAGGTATATACCTCGGCCACCCTAGCCATGCGGGCCTTAAATTGTCAGTTTCATATGCTTAAATATCAGCAGTTTCTGTTATCACAATTAAGAAATAAAATGTCTCAACCTGAACAACCAGATTTGGAGGAGTTGCAGGATATGATGCATAGTGCAGAACAAGTGGGTAAACACACCTTACAATGTGGCTATGATGCCCTAGAGGCCTCAAGTAGAGCTGCTGTTACAGGATCAGTCATTCGTAGACATGCCTGGCTTAGGGAGCAAAGCTTGCCTGATCATGTGAAAGCTAAACTACTAGATGCTCCTTTACAAAAGGATGTGCTATTTGGTACTAATGCTGAGGAGATACTACGGAAAATGGAAGAAAAAGCCAAATCTATGCAAACTGTCAAAGCTTTTCTACAGGTTCAACCACCACGTTTTAGCAGAAATTGGCCTTCTAAAAACTGGTCCTTTCCAGCCACGGACAAGCCCCAAAGAGGTAGATACAGGCACACAGGGGGCAGAGGACAATCACAAGGATTATATAGAGGCAGACAATGGCAAACTCCAGCACCAAGAGGTGTCGAAGACAGTGCACAACAATACAGGAAACAAACTCAATGACTTCCTTCTTCCCATGCCAAGCAAGTCTCAGCTGGCAGCACCCTTGGGAGGAAAGCTGGCATTATTTACAAGAAATTGGCATATTTTCACAACAGACAAATGGATCCTGGACATTATAAACAGACGCTACAGATTTCATTTTCACACTCTTCCAAAAATGAGAGGCATGCCAAACCTGCCACCCAATCAAAGGGCAGAGGCACAACTACAAATTTCAAAGCTCATAGACATGAAAGCTATTCAAGAGGTACCTACTCACGAACAAGGGCAAGGTTTTTATTCCAGGCTATTTCTGGTACCAAGGAAAGGAACCAACTGGAGACCCATTTTGGACTTATCCATCCTAAATACATTCTTACTCGTACCAAAATTCAAGATGCTCACATTGCAGCAGCTTCTTCCCATGCTGGGCAAGGAATTTTGGCTGGTAACTTTGGACCTCAAGGAGGCATACCTGCATGTCCCAATCGGACAAAGCTGCAGAAGATACCTCCGATTTCTTGCAGGTTCAATTCACTATCAATTCTCTGCATTGCCCTTTGGCTTATCTACTGCGCCCAGAGTATTCACGAAATGCCTGGCATCAGTAATTGCCTACTGAAGACTTCAAGGGATACAAATTTATCCTTATTTGGACGACTGCCTGATCCAAGCGGACAGCAAGCACATTCTTCTGGAACATCTGGCTTATGTAACACGGTTACTGAATTCCCTGGGATACACAGTCAACAAAGAGAAATCTAGGCTAACACCATCTCAGAAAATAACTTTCCTGGGTGCCAACTTGGACACAAACACCCAGATGGCCTATCTTACACCAGAAAAACAGGGGCAACTAACTCAGTACTTCAAAATACTAGCAAATTGTACCAGGCTTACTGCAAGGAAAATCCTGCAGGCTCTGGGATTCATGGCATCTTGCATTCTTTTAATCCCATGTGCAAAGTTGCATATGAGGAAACTTCAATGGTACCTAAAAAACCTATGGTCTCAACACAGCCACAGTTTGGAAACAATAATACCAATAATTCCATGTTTGCAAAAGGAATTTCTATGGTGGGCCCAAGCATGTCAAACACAGGTCTCCCATTCTGCAAGCCTCAAGCAAATCAAGTCATCACAACAGACGCCTCAGATTATGCCTGGGGGGCGCACATGACAGACAGGTGCATTCAGGGCAAATGGTCCCAAAAGGAAAAGCACCTTCACATCAATCAAAAAGAAATGCTAGCAGTGATAAATGCAATTACAGCTTTCAAGGACCTACTGTATCCAGGACAATTATTGATAAGAACAGACAACACCACAGTAATGTGGTACATAAACAGACAAGGAGGAACACATTCATACCCCCTGTGCAGACTAGCCATGACACTTTGGAACTTGGCTCTGGAATGGCAAATCGAACTTCAGGCACAGTACTTGCCAGGTTTGGAAAACACGCTGGCAGACAATCTAAGCAGAAATATGACAGATCCACACGAATGGAAGTTGCATCCTCAAGTGTTTGCAAAGATAATCCAAGCGTGGGGGAGGCCAGACATAGATCTCTTCGCCTCCCACAGGAATCATCAATTGGAAAAGTTCTGTTCAAGAACCTTTCATCCAAAGGCCTGGAGAGTGGACACCCTTTTGTTCAGTTGGACAGCATGGACAGTTTACGCTTTCCCACCTCTGCCTCTTCTGCCCAAGGTACTCTTGAAAGCAAGAGCAGACAGACCGAAGATGATATTGATTGCTCCAGACTGGCCACACATACTCCTCCCTGGTCCCTACCTCTAATGCCTCTTCTGCTGACTCAGCACAACTACAAAACTCTTCACAGTCAACTGAAAACACTCAATCTGGCTGCATGGAAAATTCCTTAGCACCACAACAGACCCTACTCCCCAAAGTGGTGCAGGATATCATTTTGGAGGCCAGAAGGCCATCTACTAGAAAGGCTTACTCCGCAAAATGGAAACGGTTTTGCTCTTGGAATGAGAAATAAGGCCAGGACCCCAAAACTGAATTTGCCTCTGGTATTACAGTATCTAGCTGAGCTGCTGAACAGTGGACTTTTATTTTCCTCCATAAAAATCCATGCCTCAGCCATTTCTGCAGAATTCAACACTGATCCACCCTTATTCTCTCACCCACTCTTAAGACAGTTCCTCAGTGGGGCTAAGAATATAAGACCACCAAGGAAACAACCAATACCAGCCTGGGATCTTAATTACATTCTAGAAAAATTAACATTGCCTCCCTTTGAACCAGCTGCCTCAACAGATTTGCAATATTTGTCCTGGAAAACAGCCTTCCTTCTGGCCATTACCTCAGCTCGTAGGGTTTCGGAACTACAAGCCCTCATGGCAGTGCAGCCCTTTCTCATCTTCCATCAGGACAGGGTTTCCCTTCGAACCAACCCGTCATTTATGCCTAAAGTGGTATCCAGGGTAGCTTTAAATCAAGCCATACACTTACTTACCTTTTACCCCAATCCTCAAAACAAAGGGGAAAGGCTGCTACACTCCTTAGACATCCATAGACAGCTACGTTATTTGGACAGAACAAAGCCTTTCAGGAAATCAGAACAACTTTTTGTGTCCTATGCTGTAGGAGCTCAAGGGAAGCCAGTTACCAAACAGACAATTTCAAAATGGATAGGCCACTGCATACGGTTTTGTTACTCCTACTATCATGGAAAATCTGTCCCTACAGGCATCAGATCCCACTCCACCAGGGCCACAGCTATCTCTACAGCATTCCTCAGAGGAGTTCCTACCAAAGATATTTTGGAGGCAGCCACTTGGAGTTCTGTGCATACCTTCACAAAACACTACCATCTGCCTTTTTTATTCCAAAACTAGAGCAGGCTTTGCCACTGCTGTGTTGCAGGGCATTCTGGCTCATCCCAGTTCCACCTAGTGCCTACCACCCTGTGCGTAGCTTTGGGATTCTACCCATCTGTGATTACTGCAGCTGTATGCATGATGAACATAGTACAGTTTTGTACCTACCATAAATGTAGATGTTAGAGTGCTAATACAGCTGCAGTACAGTTTTCCCTCCCTCCTTCCCCTCTTGGTAAAGGCCTAGGGCCTAACCCCTCTTCATACAACCTGATTGGGTTATCCTTCTATGGTATATTTGCTTGCAACTACTGATATTTGATTATATTGCATTGCATGTATATATAAATATAGTTTATGTATTGCCTTCCTTCTGGGGGCACCTGACATCTGGGGCAAGAAAGACTGAAGAAAATGGCGTCGGCTGTGTCTTGTATACCCCTGCCTCACTGACGTCAGGAAAGAAAGTGACAACAACCGACGCCGGACCTAGACTTTGGAATTCGGCCGACCGGGGACCCGCCTGACGGCAGAAAACCCATCTGTGATTACAGCAGCTGTATTAGCACTCGAACATCTACATTTATGGTAGGTACAAAACTGTACTTTTGCTTGCCTGTATTTTCACACCCTCACTTAAATTTTCCTTTGGATATAGGTTTAGTTTTTGGCCCCTCTGCTGCAGAGGTGATCAGAAACTACGAAAGGAGTAAATTGATGCAGGGAATCTAATTTTCAGTCCTTTTACAGATTGTCTCAGGGATTCTTTTACTTCTAATCCAGGTCTGGCAAAAATAAAATCGTGTCGACAAAATGCAGGTAATCAGACTATTAAATGACAAGTGGGTTCGAAAATGAATTGTGGACCTCCCAAAACCAAGGACAGTCCAGTAAGTCAGAATGACTAAGACCTTGTCTGCCTTCCTCCCACCCTGGCAGCTCTTTCTTTTCATGGAAGTCTGAATCTCCACTTCTGTCTTTGGCAACAGATAGATGTTCTTCTATTCTCATGTTGCAGTATTCTCACCGTGGGATCCTCCACCTCAGGTGACCAGAACGTCATTTCCTGTGCAAAAGCTTAAGCCTGGTTGCTGCCAGGTGAGTGGGACAGAGGATCCCACAGTGAGAATACTGCAACATGGAAGATGATGACATCTGTGGTTATGGTAAGATTTTACACAACTAATCTTTTCAGACAAATGGATTCTGAAGATCATTCATCAAGGTTACAGATGGCAGTGGAAGGAATTTCCATCTTACCAGGGGATAATCCCTCATCCACGAGACAAGACCTCTTATTTCCACTTCTGTCACCCACTGTCACAGGGAGTGATCCTTCCCAGGTGGGAAAAGGTTTTTATTCAAGGATGTTCATAGTGCCAGAGAGAATGCTTGTAGACCAGATGTTCTTCATGTTTCACTGTTGCAGTCATCACATTTGGGTTATCTACCTTCAAATAGCCCTCAGTTGGCCTGAATATCAGAGTCTTGGGATTTCTGCGTCGCTTCTTCCATGATGTCAGGTTGTCAGGGGTATAAAACATGCAGCCGACGCCTTTACATAAGTCTTTCTTGCCGTGCGGTGCCCAAAGCAGAAGCAAGTGCCGGTCGGCTGACGCCTGAAATTTTTGAGTTTCAGACCTGAAGTCTTCTAAAAGATAAGTTCCACTTTGGGGATCCTTTCTTCTTGCTCTAACCAATGTCAAAAAAAATTAATAATTGTTTTGCCTGTGGAAAGCAAATACCTCGGATTTTCATTCTTACTGCATCACCTGTTTAGGCCCATACCACGAAGTCCCTCGTCGGTTTTGTGCCTTGTTCAATGCCCGAACTGTTCGTCGTCGGGCTATTTTTTTCACTAAATTTTTTCGCTCTCTATCTCCGTATTCTGGAATGGCTTCGATAAGCCATCTGACTGCCAATCTTCCGAAAACACGTAAGGCTAAAGACGGAGACAGACTGCATAGGTCCAAAATCTGCCGACAACGCTTCCATTAAGCTAGTCGCCAGTTCGCCGGTGCTTTCGCAGCCCCTGATACCCACTATTTCAGATTTGCAGGCCTCTACTGAGACCCATTCAGAGTCAGATATGCTGTGAGATGCTTATTTGATTATGGAACCTGTGGATGTCCAGAGCTGCTGTGCAGGCACTGGCTTCTGAGGGCATATTCAGGCATACAGATTTGCATTTTAAATAGACGCCATCTTCAAGGCCTAAAACACGGCCCACGCCTAGAAAACCAACGTCCAAACCGCATGGTCAGGCCCATATACCTAAAAACCAAATACTTAGAATGACCTTTTTAATTTAATTAGGGGAAGCCAGCCCTCACCCTCTAAGAGACCTAGAACTGATTTTTCCTTCTGATTCTTCTGATCAGGATTCTGAAATTTCTAGGAAAATCCAAAAAAGCTCCACAGGCAAGGAGAACCAGACCAAAGGAAAATAAAAATGTTTATTAACTGTGCAAAAAACAACCGAAGTGAATGTTTTTCGCACAGTTAAACGTTTTTTTATTTTCCTTTGGTCTGGTTCTCCTTGCCTGTGGAGCTTTTTTGGATTTTCCTAGCTTTTTATTCGTGGTGGTATTCTGAAATTTGTTTCTTCTGATTACCAGGATTTGCCCTTATCTATCTATGAGGATTCTGATGCAGAGGATTCTATTCCCTCTGCTTCCCCTCCAGAAGATTTTTCTTTTGGTGAAACCTTGCACACTCTTGGGGAACATTTCTGCTGGGAAAGCCAGGATTACTCCTACTCCAAAAAGAGGCTTAGGGAATTCTTATTCCTCCCTCAGCACAGGCCTTTAGCTATCCCTCCTGTTCTGGACATTGTAGATGATGCCATCTTGGAATCTAGCCTAGCCCCAGACACTTTACCTCCAGCTCCCAGAAAACCTGACAGAAATTAGGGTACCTGACTCTCTCAAGTTCCTCTTCAAGAATCCTACTGTGGATCCAGAGACCATTTAACAAGGACCAAAGGGCATTAAGGCTACTGCTGCCAAAAACCCTACCCCTTGTGATAGAGATTGCAGGGCCTTGGACAGATGGGGTAAGAAGCTGTACACTTCTGCTGGTTTGGCCATTAGGGCCTTAAATTGCCAGTTTCATATGTTAAAGTATCAGCAGCATATTATGGGACTACTTAAACAGAAAATTATGTGGATTCCTGACTGTGCTTTATATAAAGAATTACAGGATTTAATGCATTCTGCTGAACAAGTTGGTTAATATACTTTGCAATACGGTTTTGACTCTTCAGAAGCATCTTGCAGGGCTGCTGTCACTGTGTCTGTACTTGGAAGGCATGCTTGGCTTAAGGAGCAAAACTTGCCAGATCATGTTGAAGCTAAATTACTGGATGCTCCCTTACACCAAAACCGCATGTTTGGCAACAAAGCAGAAGTTGTTCTTAAAAAGATGGAGGAAAAAGCTAAATTTATGCAAACTGTTAAAGATTTCCTGCAAGTACAGCCTCCCAGATTTTGTAGGCATTGGCCTTCTAAGAATTGGTCCTTTCCAGTCTCTTCCAGGCATTCTCAGTCCAGACCCAGGAACAGCAGACCACCTTGGTTACAGTCTCAGGCTACACAAAGGCCTAAGCAGTGGGGGGCTCCCCTTCCAAAGCTGGAAGCAGTAAGACAACCCCCCCCATGGAAAAAATGTCACAATTACTTAACCTTAACCCTTCCAAGCCCTGTTCAACTGCCTTCTCCCTTAGGAGGAAAGCTCGCCCTGCATGCAAAAAACTGGGAACTCATTACCCAGAACAAATGGGCTTTAAATATAGTTTTCCAGGGATACAGATTCCACTTCCACACCTTACCAACCTCAAACGGTTGGCCAGATCCCCAAATCAGTGGGCAGAGGCTCAACAGCATTTCTTTCTCTTGTAAGTATCAGGGCTATTCAACCTGTTCCAGCAGAAGGGACATGTTTTTTACTCAAGACTTTTCCTGGTACCCAGAAAAGACAGCTCCTGGCGTCCTGTCCTGGACCTCTGTATTCTAAACACATTTTTGGTAATCCCAAATTTCAAAATGCTAACACTTCAACAGTTGCTTCCTATGCTAGACAAAGATGCCTAGTTGGCAACCTTAGACTTAAAGGAAGCTTACCTGCACATTCCAATAAGGGAATCTTGCAGGAAATACCTACGCTTCAGAGCAGGCTCTATGCACTGTCAGTTGTCTGCGCTTCACTTTGGCTTATCTACTGAGCCCAGGGTATTCACAAAGTGTCTAGCTCCAGCCATTGCATTTTGCAGGCAGAGAAACCTTCAAATATCCCCATACCTGGATGAGTCTCTAATTCAGGCAGAAAACCAGGGCATGTTATTAAAACATCTGGCAATTGTAAGGAAACTTCTAACATCGCTGGGGTACACCATAAATGAAAAGAAATCTCATCTAGTACCCTGCCAACAAATTGTATTCCTGGGAGCAAGTTTGAACAACTTCCCAGATGGCTTACATCACGCCAGAGAAACAAGTTTGATAGCTTACTTCAGTCTACTGGCCACAAAGACACCGCTATCTGCAAGGAAAATCCTGCAAGCCCTGGGGTTCATGGCCTTTTGCATTCTACTAATTCTATATGCAAGACTGCATATGAGGAAGCTACAATGGTATCTAAAAAGCCTATGGTGTCAACATTCTCAGGACCTGGAGACCATGATTCCTATCATTCCTTGTATAAAGACAGAGTTCCTTTAATGGGCAGAGGCCTGCCATCTAAACAAGGGGCTCCCTTTCAATCTACTCCCTGCCGCCCAAACCTTAACTACAGACTCATCAGACTATGCATGGGGGGGGGGCTCACTTGGCAGGGCGTTGCATTCAGGGCAAATGGAACCCGAATCAGATGCACCTGCATATCAACCAAAAATAAATGTTAGCTGTACAGAGTTCCCTGACAGCCTTCAAAGACCATCTCCTTCCAGGACAATTATTGGTAAAGACAGACAACACCACAGTTATGTAGTACATAAACAAGCAGGGGGGAACCCACTCGTACCTTCTCTGCAGACTAGCCATGGCTCTGTAGAACATAGCCTGAGCTGTCAAGTGCACCTACAAGCTCAATTCCTGCCAGGCAAGCTAAGTTCACTGGCAGACAACCTAAGCAGAAATCTCATGAACCCACATGAATGGAAACTGGAACCAATGATATTCAACCTTTTGAGGAAAAAATGGGGGACTCCAGAGATAGAGCTGTTTGCCTCCCATCAGAACTACCAATTGGACAAATTCTGCACAAGGACTCCCCACAGTCAAGCTTGGGAAGTGGATGCCCTGTCCTTTACCTGGGAAAGCCTCTCAGCTTATGCCTTTCCCCCTCTGCCTCTCTTCTCGAAGGTTCTGCTAAATATCAAACAGGACAAACCAAGGACAATACTGGTTGCACCAGACTGGCCTCGCCAGCACTGGTACCCTCTCTTGCACAGTATGATACTGCTGGAAACATGGCACCTACCTCAGACACCTTCCCTGCTGTTGCACATAAGCAGGGGGGAACCCACTCGTACCCTGTCTGCAGAATAGCCATGGCTCTGTAGAACACAGCCTTGAGCTATCAAGTGCACCTACAAGCTCAGTTCCTGCCAGGAAAGCTAAATTCACTGGCAGACGACCTAAGCAGAAATCTCATGGACCCACACGAATGGAAACTGGAACCAAAAATATTCAACCTCTTGAACAAATGGGGGACTCCAGAGATAGACCTGTTTGCCTCCCCCCAGAACTACCAATTGGACAAATTCTGCACAAGGACTCCCCACAGTCAAACTTGGAAAGTGGATGCCCTGTCCTTCACCTGGGAAAGCCTCTTGATTTATGCTTTTCCCACTCTGCCTCTCCTCTCGAAGGTTCTGCTAAAGATCAAACAGTACAAACCAAGGACAATTCTTATTGCACCAGACTGGCCTTGCCAGCACTGGTACCCCCTCTTGCACAGCATGATACTGCTGGACCCATGGCACCTACCTCAGACACCTTTCCTGCTGTCCCAGCAGACGGGCCAGATTCTGCACCCTCAACTTCAAACCCTGAACCTTGCAGCCTGGTTATTTTATTGAGCTCTCCAATAGCATCTCTCAGTAAGCAGGTGCTAGAGGTCATTCTGGAAGCAAGGAGACCTAGTACTAGAAAATTCTATGCTGAAAAGTGGAAAAGATGCTGTTCCTGGAGCCAGAACCAGGGTATGGGCACTACGGTGCCAAGTTTACCTCCTATTCAGTACTTAACAGAAATGCTCCACAAGGACCTATCCTTCTTGTCAGTTAAAATTCATGCCTCTGCAATTTCAGCACATTGTAATACTTAACCACCCCTCTTCTCTCACCCCCTGTTAAAGCAATTCCTCAGAGGGGCTAAAAATTAAAAAAAAAAAAAAAAACAGGCGAGCCCCTACTCCAGCCTGGGACCTTAACTTTATATTGGAAAAGCTCACACTCCCTCCATTTGAACCAGCTGCAACTGCAGAGCTGAAATTCCTTTCTTGGAAAACAGCCTTCCTTCTAGCCATCACTTCAGCAAGAAGAGTGTCTGAATTACAGGCCCTCATTGCAGTGGAGCCCTTCATTATCTTCCATGCAGACAGAGTTCCCCTCAGGACCAATCCTTTTATGCCCAAGGTGGTGCCCTAAATCAGTCCATTTGCCTACCCTTTTTCCTAATCCACAAAACAAAGGAGAACGAATTCTGCACTCTTTGGACATGCACAGACAACTTAGATTTTATTTGGACAGGACTAAGCCTCTCAAAATCTGAACCGCTGCTAGTTGGCTTTGCTGCAGGGGCAGAGGGGAATGCCATTTCAAAACAAACCATTTCTAAATGGATAGCCCATTACATTAATTTCTGCTATAAGCACCATGGAAAACTTACCCCACAGGGGATAAGATCACATTCCGCCAGGGCTGCATCTACCTCTACAGCCTTTCTCAGAGGGGTCCCTACCAGGGACAACCTAGAAGCTACCTTCACCAAGCATTACCACATGCCTATTTTTTCTAAATCCAGAGCTGGTTTTGCCACTGCAGTTTTGCAGGGCATAATAGCTGGTCTTAATGCTCTCTAACTTCCTCCTCCCTCCCTTAGCTTTGGGAATCTACACAAATGTAATGACTGCAACAGTGAAACACGAATATAGTACAGTTGTGTACACTTACCTTAAATGTAGATGTTCGAGTGTATTCGCTGTTGCAGTCCTTGTTACCCTCCCTCCAGCCCCCTGACTTCTCTTTGCTCTACCTTTCCTTCTTGTTTGGTGTATTTGAGCTTTCTGGCGTATTTGCTTTTTGTTGGAGGTGTAACATAGCATATAATTAAGCCTTGCTAGCTTACTCTACTCCCTGTCAGGAAGCCAGCAGCCTAAACCCCCCTCGCTCCATTTCCCTGCTCTTCCCCCTCATCCTGCTCCCCGAATAACACCAGCTCCTTTCTTCCTCCAGTCCACCTTGGTCCAGAGGTCATCTTAGTGGACTAAGGCGCACTTCTGCAACTGTCCACTAGATGGTATCCTCCCCCCTCTATAATAGACTTATTTTCACTCTGTAATAGACTTACTTTCACTCTCTTCAGGCTTTCTCTCTAAGCTCTTAATTTTTCTTCTTCTTACTTTATCTCCTATACTCTCTTAGCCCATTCTAGCCAGACTCTTCTTCTCTTCACTCTCCTACATTCTCAAAACCCACTCTTATCTTAACCTACTTGGTTCCCTCTACTCCCCATACTGCAAACTTACCCCACTGCCTCAATGTTCCACTGATTGGCTCTTGAACCTCTCTAGCCTTCTCTGGTTCTTCCCGCTCCGTTCACCCTGCGGGCTCACTCCGCTCCCCTACCCTGCCCCCAATTCCCACCCGCCCCCACCACCGCTACATTTATACCTACCTAACTCCTCCTACCAAATCCCTCATCCACTCATAGACCTCTTACTACCACCCCTCCCCTATTCTATAACCCTATCACACTCTTCTCTTAACTATCCACCCCCCTTGGTCTTATCATACTATACTCCTCCTCCCATTTCCTCCATCACTTCTACTCCTCCCACCCTAAACCTACACCACTTTTGACTTAGCCATCCCCTATTCCCTGTTATCTCATTATCTCTCCTCATCCTCCTTTGTAACTTCCCACCTTAACTAGTACTTCATCTTCCTCACCTTACTTCTAACTCGTCCCCACCCTTTCCAAACATGCCCTCCCATTGTCCCTACACCATCCGACTCCCCTGCTTACTCCTCATCTTATTAATACCGCTATATTATGTGACCTCCTACTCTCATATAGCCCTCCAACTCCCTCCCCCCATCCAAACTACCCCTACCATTCCACTGCAATATTCACTACTCTCTCACTTTCACAACATATCCTCCTCTCTTATCTGTCCCAATCTACTGCACCTCTTCCATCTTAAGCTTTTTCCTAGCACTATAAAAACTCCCTCTCTTAAATTTCTACTAACCTCTGATAAATACTTTCCTCCCACACACTTCAGGCCAAAACTTATTACCTACAATATCCTAGCCTTATCTGGAGACACTCATCCAAACCCTGGCCCCTGCCTCAGCTCAAACCTCACCAACCCTCCACCCCCTTCTTCACCCTCTATAAACAAGACATCCTCCCTTTCCACAACTCCACCCTTTTCCCCTCTTAGTTCTCTTAAGATCTTCACTATCAATGCCCAGAGCCTTAACAACAAATCTCACCTTGTCCATGCTTGGATCAATCACTACCAACCCGACATCTTAGCCTTATCCGAAACCTGGCTAAAACCCCACATTACTGACTCTGAAATCCTACCTCCTGGCTACCACATCCTCAGAAACTACCATTTAAATAAAAAAGGTGGAGGCTCTGCACTAATCTACTCCAACCTTCTCTCCCTAATTCCTCTCCAAATTCATACCCCTCAATTCAAAAATTCTGAAATCACAACTAGCCTAAAACTATCTGCATTATTTCTATATGCATCTCACCCGGCAATAATATCTCCACCCTTAAAGATATTCTACACTGGGCCTCAACCGAAATAACATATGAAACCTTTATTCTAGGCGATGTCAATATTGACTGGAATAAAATCAACACTCCTTCCCCTCTTCTATCTATTAACCTTTACAACTTCACTCAAGTAATCCATTCTATAACTCGTCCCAACAAAAAACCCCCAGGCTCCATCCTTGATTGGATACTTGTCTCCCATCCTAACAAAATCACTCTCTGGCACCATTCCTGACACTTTCAGTGATCACCTCCTTGCCTTCATCCATAGATCAACTAGTAGCATCCAACACCAACATGTCTACATTCAAACTCGTAACCTTAGCAATTTCAACCCTTCTACTTTTTCCAACATCCTTAAACAAATTAACTGGCAAATCCTAAACTCTCTCCCTCTTGACGACGCTGTAGAGCTTTCTAACTCTATTTTCCTAAAGACTCTTAACTCCCTAGCACCTCTAAGAAACAAACGAATTAAAAACAATCCTGCCCCCTGGCTCACCAAAGAAACTAAACAAATTATGCGCCACAGAGACAAATCCTGGAACCTTTACCAGAAAAATAAACTGTCCTCTGCCCTACTCCAATATACCCAACTCCGTAACCAAGCAAAAAAACTTATTACCAAAGACAAAAAAAACTACTATAATAAATTTCAGCAAAACAACAAGAACCCTAAGCAATTCTGGATATCAGTTAACTCCCTTCTCCATCCAGGATCTGGAAATAACCCCTGCCCTGATCCTAGCTTAACTGACAATGAACTTAGCTCCAACTTCAATACCTTCTTCACTGAATCCATAGCGAAACTAACTAAAACCTTTCCAAATATGAACCCTCCCAACTCCCCCCTCAAAGCACCTACCTCCCCAAATAACAACCCCCCCATTTCCATCTCAAACCAGTATCTACCTTTCTTATAAAAAAGCTTTTATCTAAACTAAAGCCTTGCTCAAATGCCCCAGACAACATACCCTCCTCTTTCCTCAAGTGTGCAGCTGAAGGAATTGCTCTCCCAATCAGTATCTTGATTAATAGATCCTTAAATGAATCATATGTGCCCAAACTCTGGCGTTCAGCCTACATTCTTCCTCTCCACAAAGGAGGCAAAAACACCTCTATCTCCAACTTCTGCCCCATTGCCCTCCTCTCCCCAATATCTAAAATTCTAGAAAAATGTGTCCACCTTCAACTTTTGCCATACCTAATTCAGAACGACCTTCTTACTCCCACCCAGCATGGTTTCTGTCCTGGCCATAGTACCACAACTGCCCTACTATCCTTCCTAGAAACTGTCAATCTAGCTCGAGACTCTGGACTCATAGTATCCACAGTTCTGCTAGATCTCTCTAAAGCCTTCGACACCATTTCCCATTCCCATCTTCTCCTCCACCTTGCCAACCTCAATCTCTCCTCTAATGCTCTTTCCTGGTTCTCCAGCTACCTATCCGACAGATCACAGGCTGTCAAATGGAAAAACTCCTCCTCTTTCTTCCTGCCTACTCCTACTGGTGTTCCCCAGGGGTCCATCCTTGGACCCATGCTTTTCAACATCTTTATTAATAGCCTTCACTCTGTCATCCCTGACACTACAGTCATTCAATGCGCTGATGACTCTACCTTGGTCTGTGCTGCCCCTAATATTCCTGAACTACTGAACAAAACTCAAATAGCTTTTTCCACCACTGAGAGCTGGATGCACCAAAATCACCTTTCCCTCAACTCTAATAAATCTAAAATCCTAATATTTCTCCCCTCCAAGGCTCTGTCCTTTGACAAAAACACTTTCAAGGTACAAAGCAAATCATCCACTGCAATAGAAGTAGTCCCCTCAGCAAAACTCCTTGGCATTACCATAGATGAACACCTCAAATTCGATCTTCACATACTACAAAACATAAAGAAAACCCACCAAAAGCTAGGCATGCTATATAGGAACTATCAAATTCTCTCCAACTCCTCTAGGCACACCCTGGCAATAACCTACCTTCTATCCTCTCTTCTTTATGGAGCCCCTCTTCTAACCAATCTGTCCACATCCATCACCTCTAAACGTGAGGCTTGCTACAGTAAGATCTCCAAATTTGCCACAAAATCCAAAACTTCAACTCATCACTGCCTCTGCCTCCAATCCCTGAACTGGTTAGAACTCCCTAACCACTTAGACTATCTCCAGCTAACCAACGCTCCTAAACTAATATTCTCCCCTGATAAATGCCCAGCCTTAAAGAATATTCTTCCCCCCTACATCCCAAACAGATCTTTGAGATCTGAACACCAAAACCTAATCTCTATTCATAAACCCAAACTTCCCGCTGGTCAGCTTCTACTCCTCCTCCCTAGGTAAAAAATGGAACTCTCTTCCTTCTTCACTTAGGACTATCCCCAATACTAAATCCTTCGAAAACCAACTCTTCCATCACCTATCCTCCAAATGGAAATGCTCATGCTTTCACCCTACATAAACTTTCCCTCCAAGCTCTACTTGCTCTACTTACTCCTGCTCTATTATACTCTCAAGCTTAATCCCATCTATCCAAAGAGCCTGTACTAGCAGATGTCAAGTTAACTACTACACTGTGAATATATTAAAAAAAAAAAAAAAGTCTCATCATGTATATTAAATTTTAATTATTTTTTTTTCATTTTTTCGAATTTATAACCTACATTTTGTAACTGTATTGTTTTTCTTTTGTATGTTGTACTTCTACAACATTTTGTAACCTTTGTATTTTGTGTACACTGTATTGTATTGCACATGGAGCTTTTCTCCCCGGGCCTCCACTGAAAATGGGCACTTCTTGGCCCAGTGGACTTCCCTGGTAATCAAACTGAAATAAAATAAATAATTTCTTCCCATTATGGGGGCACCTGACATCTGGGGCAAGAAAAACTGATGTAACGGCGTCTGCTGCATGTTTTATACCCCTGGCGACCTGATGTCATGAAAGAGACAGCATCCAACGTAGGAATCCAAAACTCTGGTATTCAGGCTGGCTGAGGGCTACCTGCAGGCAGATAACCCAGATGTAATGACTGCAAGAGTGAATAACACTCTAGCATCTACATTTATGGTAAGTGTACACAACTGTACCTTCTGGGTCTTTATTTCCTAAACCTTTCTGTGAACGTGCCCAAGTTCAAAATGCTATAACTTAACCTGTTACCTCTTCCTCAGAGTTTCCTTGTAACACTAGATTTAAAAGATGCTTATCACATTCCTATTCATTCACACTTCAGGCATTTCTTAAGGTTTTGTATGTCTGGATCAAATTCAGTTCTCAACCGTTCCTTCTGGACTGTCCACTGCACCAAGAGTGGTAACAGTGTCTGACAAGATGTTCTTCGTGTTTCACTGTTGCAGTCATTACATTTGGGGTAATCTGCTGGCAGGTTGCCCTCAGTCTGCCTGATTAACAAAGTCTTGGGTCCTGCGTCGGTTGCTGTCCCTTCTTCCATGACGTCAGGTCATCAGGGGTATAAAACATGCAGCCGACGCCATTACATCAGTCTTTCTTGCCGCGCGATGCAGAAGCAGTTAGCAAGTGCTGGTCGGCCAACTCCTGAAATTTTCGTTTTCGAGTTTCAGAACCGAAGTCTTCAACTAAAAGCTAAGTACCCTGTTGGGGAAACTTTTTGCTTGCTCCTTACCGATGTCAGTAAAAGTTAATAATTGTATTACTTGTGGGAATCAAATAGCTCATAAGGATTTTCATGTGTACTGTATTCCTTGCCTAGGCCCTGACCACGACGTACCTTGCTGTCAGTTTTGTGCTTTATTTAATCAGCGCACTATCCATCGTCTGTACATTTTTGCTTCTAAATATTTCTGTTCTTGGTGTAATTATCCAGAAATGACGTCATTTAGCCATCAGACTACCAGATTATTGAAAAAACGCACAGAAAAAGACAGGCCGTTGAGGTCCAAAACTGCCGACGATGCTTCTCCTAAGCCATTTGCCAGTTCGCTGGTACTCAGGCGCTTTTGCAGCCCCTGATACCCGCTACTTCTGATTTACAGGCCTCTGCTGAGACCCATTCGGAGTCCGGTATGCCGCAAGATGCTTCACCTGTGGAACCCGCAGATGTCTCTACCTTGGATGGGTCCAGAGCCGCTGTGCAGGCACCGACTCCTGAGGGTGTATTCAGGCCTACAGACTTGCATATTAAACCGGCAGAACCTTCAATATTAAGGCCAAAATCTCGTTCTTCGTGTTTCACTGTTGCAGTCATTACATTTGGGTAATCTGCTGGCAGGTTGCCCTCAGTCGGCATGAATAACGAAGTCTTGGGTCCTGCGTCGGTTGCGGTCTCCTCTTCCATGACATCAAGGGTATAAAACATGCAGCCAACGCCATTTTATTCAGTCTTTCTTGCTGCGCAGTGCCTGAAGCAGAAGCAGTTCGCAAGTGCCGATTAGCAGACTCCTGTAATTTTCACATTTTGAGTTTCAGAACCGAAGTCTTCAACTAAAGCTAAGTACCCAGTTAGGGAAACCTTTTCTTGCTCCTTACCGATGTCAGTAAAAGTTAATAACTGGCATTACTTGTGGGAAGCAAATACCTCATAAGGATTTTCATTTGTACTGTATTCCTTGCCTAGGCCAAGGTCATAACGTGTCTTGCTGTCTGTTTTGTGCTAGATTTAATCAACACACTAAGCGTTGGTATATTTTTGCTTCAAAATATTTTGGATCCAGATTTAATTACCCTGAAATGTCGTCTGTTAGCAATCCCGACTACTAGAGTTCACAAAAAACGCAAAGAAGAATACAGAGACAGACCGTCGAGGTCCAAAACCGACAAAGCTTCTCCTAAGCCAGTCGCTGGTTTGCCGGTACTCGGGCGCTTTCGCAGCCCCTGATACCCGCTACTTTTGAGTCCGCAGGCCTCTACTGAGACCCATGCGGAGTCAGATATGCCACGGGCTTCTCAGAGTATTGAACTCGCGGATGTCTCTCCCTTGGATGGGTCTGGAGCCGCTGAGCAGGCACTGGCTTCTGAGGGTGTTTTTAGGCCTCAACATTTTTATATAAAACCGCCAGCTTCAAAAACAAGATCAAAAGCATCTAAGTCTAAAAAAAGATGCATGAGCCATGGCCCCTATGCTTAAACAGATGATCAAAATGGCTGAGGACTTAATTACCTTGATCAGGGGTTCCCAACCCCCCCCCCCCCCCTGAGGCCCAGGCAAGAGACTGATTATGAATCTTCAGATCAGGTTTCCATTTCTTCTGATTCCTCTTCTGATCAGGAAGTTTCTGTACCACCCTATGAGGATTCAGATGCAGAAGAATCCATCCCATCTGCATCTCCTCCTGAGGATTATTCTTTTGGAGAAACCTTGCATACTTTAAGGGAACATTTTCATTGGGAGAGTCAGGTTTCAATGAATCAAAAAAGAGGCTTTGAGATTTTCTTCTTCCTCAGCATAGGCCTTTGGCTATACCTCCTATATTAGACATTGTTGATGTGTTTTCGGTATCAAGCATGGCTCCTGATTCCCCTACCTCCAGCTCCTAGCAAGCCAGACAGCTATTAGGGTTCCTGACTCCCACAAAGTTCTATTCAAAAATCCTGCTGCTAGGGTTACCACCTGTCCCTCTTTGTGAGGGACAGTCCCACTTTGGGCAGTTTTGTCCTGAGAAAAAATCTAAAAAATGGCAAATGTCCTGAGATTTTAAGGCAAAAAAAATGTACTAAGTTTTCTTTAATAGTTGCATAAAACAGTTATTTTGTATCTAAAGCACCTAAATATTATATGAAATAGCATAAGCAACTCCTATGCTACACGAATAAGCTTTTATTTGGACAAAAACAGTGAAGTGCTGTCATTTGCACTCCCCGTGGGTATGTCTGTCCTGCAAAATTGCACGTTTCTACAAAAAATGTCCCACTTTGGGCATTTGAAAAGGTGGCAACCCTACCTGCTGCAGTTCCTGAAACTTTTCTCACAGGGTCCCAAAGGTGTAAAGGCCTCTACAGGCAAAAATCCTACCCCCTCTGATAGAGATTCCAGGGCACTGGATAGATGGGGAAAGGAGGTTTATACGTCTGCAACCTTGGCAATTAGGGCGTTAAACTGCCAGTTTCATATGCTTAAATATCAACAGCATGTTATGGGCTTATTGAAACAGAAAATAATGTTGATTTCTGATTGTGTGGAAAATAAAGAATTACAGGAATTATTGCATGCAGCAGAACAGGTTGGAAAGCATACTTTGCAATGTGGTTTTGATTCCTTGGAGGTCCCTTGCAGGCCCACAGTTACTGGATCTGTGATTAGAAGGCATGCCTGGCTCAAGGAGCAAAACTTGCCTGATCATGTTAAAGCTAAATTGTTGGATGCCCCTTTACAGCATGATGCTCTGTTTGGTAATAAGGCAGAAGAGGTTTTAAAGAAAATGGAAGACAAAGCTAAATCTATGCAAACTAAGATTTCTTAAAAGTGCAGCTACCCAGATTCAGTAGGCACTGGCCTACTAAAAATGGGTCCTTTCCTGTGTCCAACAGAGCCTCTCAAGGTAAATCCAGGTGCTCAAAAGGCTCTAGATACCAATCACAGGGTTCTTACAGGTCGAAGCAATGGGGTGCCTCCACCTCCATATCTGGAGGAAACAAAGCACAACCCTACAGTAAGCAGTCTCAGTGACTTCCCTCTACCATCACCAAGCACTTATCTTTTGGCAGCCCACTTGGGGGGAAAATTAGCACTTCATGCTCAAAATTTGGCAGTTAATTACCCAGGACAAGTGGGTATTAAACATTAGTATCCCAGGGGTACAGATTTCATTTCTATACTTTGTCAATTCCAAGCAGTTGGCCAGATCTGCCACAAAATCAATGGGCAGCGGCTCAGAAACAAGTTATGTCCCTCATGGATATGGGGGCTATTCATCCAGTACCAGAACAGGAAAAAGGACAAGGTTTTATTCAAGACTGTTCCTGGTACCCAGAAAAGACAATGCCTGGCGTCCAATAGTGGACTTACCGATTTTGAACACATTCCTGGACATTCCAAAATTCAAAATGCTGACTTTACAGCACCTACTGCCTATGCTGGTGAGGAACGCTTGGTTAGTGACTCTAGACTTAAGAGGCATACCTGCATATCCCAATAAGGGAATCATGCAGAAGATACCTCCGCTTCAAGGCAGGTTTTATGCATTACCAATTCTCTGCACTGCCCTTTGGCTTATCTACTGCGCCCAGGGTCTTTACAAAGTGCCTGGCACCAGTAATTGCATTTTGCAGACAAAGAAGCATACATATTTATCCTTACCCGGACAACTCTCTCATTCAGGTAGGGAACAAGGACATTCTTCTTCAACATCTGGCATTTGTAAAAAGGCTTCTAACATGCCTTGGGTACACAATAAATGAAAAGAAATCACAGCTGGTATCTTCTCAAAAAAAATTACATTCCTGGGTGCAAGCTTGAATACAACTGCCCAGATGACTTACCTTATGACAGACCAACAAAGGCAACTGACTATGTACTTCAAACAGATGGCAACAAAAAACCCAGTTATCTGCAAGACAAATTCTGCAGGCTTTGGGGTTTATGGCATCCTGCATTCTACTAATTCCATATGCAAGGCTGCATATGAGGAAACTTCAGTGGTACCTAAAAAGTTTGAGTCAACATTGTCACAGTCTGGAAACAATGATTCCTCTCATTCCCTGCCTACAACAGGAGTTTCTTTGGTGGGCAGAGACATGTCACCAAAACAAGGGACTGTCGTTCACTCTACCCCCTGCCACCCAAACCCTAACTACAGATGAATCAGACTGAGGGGCCCACATGGCGGGGAGATGCATTCAGGGCATATGGAGCCCAAAACAAATGCACCTGCATATCAACCAGAAAGAGATGCTAGCTGTTCAGAATGCCCTGACAGCCTTTAAGGACTTGCTTCATCCAGGGCAACTACTGATAAAGACTGACAACACCACGGTTATGTGGTACATAAACAAGCAGGGGGGTACACATTCCTACCCCCTTTGCAGACTAGCCATGGCATTGTGGAACACAGCCTTGACTTACCAAGTACATCTTCAAGCTCCATTCCTGCCAGGAAAACAAAATATTCTGGCAGATGACCTAAGCAGAAATCTTATGGACCGTACGAGTGGAAACTGGAGCCACAAAGCTTCAGCATGGTAACGCAGAAATGGAGGAGCCCAGACATAGATCTGTTTGCCTCTCCCTAAAATTATCAACTGGATAAGGACTTATCACAGACAAGCATGGAAAGTGGATGCCCTATCCTTCAGTTGGAAAAACATGTCAGTCTAGCCTTTCCCCCTCTGCCTCTTCTCTCCAAGGTCTTACTAAAGGTCAGACAGGAAAAAACAAAAATGATCATAATTGCTCCGGACTGGCCTCGCCAGCACTGGTACCCAATTCTAAGGAATGTCTCAACTCCTTCCTTGGTATTTGCCTCAAATACCTCATCTGCCGTCTCAGCAGAACAGTCATATTCTGCACACTCTGCTCCAAACTCTGAACCTTTCAGCATGGCTGATCATGTAATTATTCAAACACCACCTCTCAGTAAATCTGTGATGGATGTCATTTTGGAAACCAGAAGGCCTAGTACTAGAAAATCTTATGCTGATAAATGGAAGAGATTCTGTGGCTGGAACAACGCACAAGGAACGGACGCAGCAAAACCAAATATCCCTCAGATTTTACAATACTTGACTGAGATGCTTGACAAGGGCCTATCTTTTTCTTCAATAAAAATCCATGCCTCTGCCATCTCGGCTCATTACAACACAGAGCCTCCCATTTTTTTCATCCTCTGCTAAAACAGTATCTTAGAGGGGCCAAAAATTGAAGGCCTCCCAGAAGATCACCAACTCTGCATGGGACCTCAATTTTGTGCTGGAAAAACTTACCCTGCCTCCTTTTGAACCAGCAGCTACTGTGGATATAAAGTTTTTGTCTTGGAAAACAGCTTTCCTTTTGGCAATCACTTCAGCTAGAAGGGTTTCAGAACTACAGGCTCTCATGGCTGTGGAGCCTTTTATTACATTTTACCTGGACAGGGTGTCCCTCAGGACCAGTTCTTTCCTTTATGCCTAAGGTGATATCCAGTGTGGCTCTTAACCAAACTATTCACCTGCCGACATTTTACCCAAATCCGCAGAACAAGGGGGAGCAGATTTTGCATTCATTGGACGTACACAGACAACTAAGATTCCACTTAAACAGGACCAAATCTCTACGAAAGTCTGAGCAACTACTGGTGGCATTTGCTTCAGGATCAGAGGGGAAGGCTATATCAAAGAAGACTATCTCTAAGTGGATAAGCCACTGCATTCGTTTCTGCTACTTGCATCATGGTAAACCTGTGTCCAAGGGAAAGCAGGTCACATTCCACCAGGGCTGCCTCTACCTCAGCAGCCTTTTTCAGAGGAGTTCCAGCCAAAGACATTCTAGAAGCTGCTACAGTGAGCTCTGTTCATACCTTCACAAAGCATTATCATTTGCCTCTCTTCTCTAAATCCAGGACAGGCTTTGCCACTGCAGTTCTGCAGGGCCTTATTGCCGCTCCTAATGCTATTTAGTTCCATCCGCCCATCCATAGTTTTGGGATTCTACCCAAATGTAATGACTGCAACAGTGAAACACGAACATAGTACAGTTGTGTACACTTGCCATAAATGTAGATGTTCGAGTGTATTCACTGTTGCAGTCCGGGTTACCCACCCATCATCCCCCTTTTCTATAACTTCTCTTTCCTTCACTATATTCTAAAGCCTTTGGTGTATTTGCTTTTGGATGAAGGTAAAGTGTATGTTGCTAAAAGTGCATTTACAAGAAAAACTGAATAAAATGGCATCGTCTGTATGTTTTATACCCCTGACGTCATGGAAAATAGACAGCAACCGACGCAGGACCCAAGACTTTGTTCAAGCCGACTGAGGGCAACCTGCCAGCAGATTACCCAAATGTAATGACTGCAACAGTGAATACACTCTAACATCTACATTTATGGTAAGTGTACACAACTGTACTATCTATGTTTAAAAAAATGATGCCCAGGCCGCATGTTCAGGCCCCTATGCCTAAAAAGCAAATGATTAAAATGGCTGAAGATTTAATTACTCTAATCGGGTAGTCAGTCTCCCCCCCCCCCCTTTCTAAGAGGCCTAGGGCTGAACTTGGCTATGAGTCTTCTGAACAGGACTCTTGTTTCTTCTGACTCTTCTAATGAACAGGATTTGTCCGTACCTACTTATGAGGACTCTGATGCAGAGGATTCCATTCCTTCTGCTTCTCCTCCTGAGGATTTTTCTTTTTGGGAAACTTTACGTACCTTAAGGGAGCATTTCCACTGGGAAAGTCAGGATTTTTCTGAATCTAAAATGAGGCTTAGGGATTTCCTTCTTCCTCAGCATAGGCCTTTGGCTATACCTCCTGTATTAGACATTGTTGATGTATTTTCAGAATCCAGAATGGTCTCTGATTCCCTGTCTCCGGCCCCTTGTAAACCAGACAGATACTAAAGGGTTCCTGACTCCCACAAATTCCTTTTCAGAAATCCTGTTGCGGATCCTGAAACCATTTCTCAGGGGCCCAAGGGCATTAAGGCTTCTACTGCTAAAAATCCTACCCCTTCTGATAGAAGACTGAAGGGCGCTGGATAGATGGGGTAAAAAGGTTTGTACTTCCACAACCCTGGCAATCAGGGCTTTAAACTGTCAATTTCATATGCTAAAATATCAACAGCATATCGTGGGACTGCTTAAACAGAAAATGATGTTGATTTCTGACCGTGTGGAAAATAAGGATTTACAGGATTTATTGCATTCAGCTGAACAAGTTGGAAAACATACTTTGCAATGTGGTTTTGATTCTTTGGAGGCTTCTTGCAGGACTGCTGTTACTGGGTCTGTGTTTAGAATTTAGAAGGCATGATTGGCTTAAGGAGCAATCTCTGCCTGATCATGTTAAAGCAAAACTGTTGGATGCTCCTTTGCAGCAGGACCGTCTGTTTGGCAATAAGGCTGAAGAAGTTCTAAAAAAAGATGGAAGATTAAGCTAAATCTATGCCAACTGTGAAAGATTTCTTACAAGTACAACCTCCAAGATTTAGTAGGCACTGGCCTACTAAGAACTGGTCCTTTCCAGTTCCTTCCAGAGCCGCTCAAGCCAAACCCAGACATTCCAAAAGCACCAGGTTTCACTCCCAAGGGACTTTCAGAACTAAGCAATGGGGTGCCTCCGTTTCCAAATCTGGAAATAACAAGACACCTCCCTTATGGTAAACAGTCTGAATGACTTTTCGTTAAAATTTCCAAACACTTACCTTTTAGCCGCCCCTTGGGAGGGAAAACTGGCTCTTCATGCAAAACACTGGCAACTTATAACCCAGGAAAAATGGGTTTTAAGTGTCCCAGGGATACAGATTTCATTTCCACACTTTGCCAACTCCAAACGGATGGCCAGACCTGCCCCCAAATCAGTGGGCAGAGGCTCAGAAACAAGTACTTTCCCTCCTAAACATGGGGGCTATTCAGCTAGTACCAGAAAAGGAAAAGGAAAAGGGACAAGGTTTCTATTCCAGACTTTTCCTGGTACCCAGAAAAGACAAATCATGGCGTCCAATTCTGGACCTGTCTACTCTAAACACCTTTCTGGACATTCCAAAATTCAAGATGCTGACTCTTCACCAGTTACTTCTTATGCTAGGCAAGGATGCCTGGTTGGCAACTCTAGATTTAAAAGAGGCTTACCTGCATATCCCAATCATCATTCTTGCAGAAGATACCTACACTTCAAAGCAGGCTACTTGCATTATCAGTTCTGAGCACTGCCCTTTGGCTTATCTACTGCGCCCAGGGTTTTTACAAAATGCCTGGCTCCAGTAGTTGCATTTTGCAGGCAAAGAAATATTCAAATATATCCATACCTGGACGATTGTCTAATTCAGGCAGACAAACAGGCTATTCTTCTAAAATATCTGGCGTTTGTAAAAAGGGTTCTAACTTGTCTAGGGTACACCATAAATGAAAATAAATCACAACTGGTACCTACTCAAAAAAATTACATTCCTGGGTGCAAGCTTGAATACAACTGCCAAGATGGCTTTCCTTATGCCAGAAAAGCAAATTAATTTGGTGACTTACTTCAAACAGGTGGCCACAAAAAAACCTGCTCATCTGCAAGGCAAATACTGCAAGCCTTGGGGTTCATGGCCTCCTGCATTCTTCTAATTCCATATGCAAGACTGCATATGAGGAAACTTCAGTGGTGCTTAAAATGTTTATGGAGTGAACATTGTCACAGCCTGGAAACAATGATTCCTATCATACCTTGCCTGCAACTAGAGTTCCTATGGTGGGCAGAGGCCTGCCACCAAAACAAGGGACTGCCATTCACACCATCCACCTGCTGTGCCCAAACCCTAACTACAGACGCATCATACTATGCATGGGGGGCTCATCTAGCATGGAAGTGCATTCAGGGCAAATGGAGCCCAAATCAAATGCACCTTCATGTCAATCAAAAAGAAATGCTAGCTGTACAGAATGCACTGACAGCCTTCAAGGACTACCTTCATCCAGGACAACTAATGGTAAAGACTGACAACACCACGGTTATGTGGTACGTAAACAAACGGGGGTTACACATTCCTACCCCCTCTGCAGACTAGCCATGGCATTGTGGAACACGAATTTGAGCTGTCCAGTACAACTACAAGCTCAGTTCCTGCCAGGAAAACTGAATGTTCTAGCAGATGAACTAAGCAGAAATCTCATGGACCCGCACGAATGGAAACTGGAACCACGGATTTTCAACAAGTTGACACGCAAATGGGGGAGCCCAGACATAGATCTTTTTGCCTCACCCTAGAACTACCAGTTGGAAAAATTTTGCAGAAGAACTCCTCACAAAAAAGCCTTGAAAGTGGATGCTCATCAGTCTATGCTTTTCCCCCTCTGCCTCTGCTCTCCAAAGTTCTACTAAAAGTCAAACAAGACAAACCAAAAATGATTTTGATTGCTCCAGACTGGCCTTGCCAACACTGATACCCACTCCTACGCAATCTGTCTCAAATTTCTCCATGGCACCTGCCTCAGACACCTTCCTTACTGTCTCAGCAGGAGAACCAAATTCTGCATCCTCAGCTCCAAACATTGAATCTTGCAGCTTGGCTAATCACTTAAATTCCCCCTTAGCATCCGTCAGCAAACCTGTGATGGATGTCATTTTGGAGGCGAGAAGGCCTAGTACTAGAAAGTGTTATGCCGACATGTAAAAGATTCTGTGCCTGGAGTCACTGTCAAGGGATGAGCACAGCAGTGCACAATTTACCTCAGATTTTGCAATACTTAAGTGAGATGCTTCACAAAGGCCTGTCTCTTTCTTCCATAAAAATCCATGCAGCAGCCATTTCAGCTCATTACAGCACAGAACCCCCTCTCTTCTCTCATCCTCTGCTAAAGCAGTATCTCAGAGGGGCCAAAAACTTGAGACATCCCAGGAGAGCTCCAACCCCTGCCTGGGACCTTAACTTTGTATTGGAGAAACTCACTCTACCTCCTTTCGAGCCAGCTGCTACTGTAGACTTAAAATTTCCTTTCTGGAAAACAGCCTTCCTTTTAGCAATCACTTCAGCTAGAAAGATTTATGGATTACAGGCCTTTATGGCAGTGGAGGCTTTCATCATCTTTCATGTGGACAGGGTGTCACTCGGGACCAATCCACCCTTCATGCCCAAAGTGGTATCCGGTGTGGCTCTTAATCAGTCCATTCATTTGCCAACTTTCTTTCCCAATCCACAGAACAAGGGGGAGCAGATTCTGCATTCATTGGATGTACACAGACAACTTCGATTTTACTTGGACAGGACTAAATGTCGAAGAAAATCTGAACTGCTGGTAGCATTTGCTGCAGGGGCAGAGGGAAAGGCTATTTCAAAGCAAACCATTTCTAAATGGATAAGCCATTGTATTCATTTCTGTTATAAGCACCATGGAAAACCTATCCCCCAGGGGATCAGATCCCATTCCACCAAGGCTGCATCTACTTCTACTGCCTTTCTCAGAGGTGTTCCTACCAGGGATATTCTAGAAGCTGCTACCTGGAGTTCAGTTCATACTTTCAACAAGCATTATCACTTACCAATTTTCTCTAAATCCAGAGCTGGCTTTGCCACTGCTGTTTTGCAGGGCCTTATGTTGTATAAATCCATCTTCCCAACCATAGCTTTGGGAACCTACCCAAATGTAATGACTGCAACAGTGAAACATGAAGAACATAGTACAGTTGTGTACACTTGCCATAAATGTAGATGTTAGAGTATATTCACTGTTGCAGTCCTGGTTACCCTCCCTCCAGCCCCCTGTTTTTGTCTTACTATGCCTCTATTTTCTTTTATTATACTTGAAAGCCTTTTTGGTGTATTTGCTTTTGTTTGGAGGTATATTTGTGTCTTTTTAATTATTTATATATTTTGCTCCCCATTTTGGGGGGCACCTGACATCTGGGGCAAGAAAAACGTAATGGCGTCGGCTGCATGTTTTATACCCTTGAACTGATGTCATGGAAGAAGGGACAGCAACCGACGGAGGATCCAAGACTTTGTTAATCAGGCCGACGGAGGGCAACCTGCCAGCAGATTACCCCAAATGTAATGACTGCAACAGTGAATACACGTGAACATCCTCATTTATGGTAAGTGTACACAACTGTACTTTATAGCTCATTGCAGGCTACAGGGTATTTATATTTCCATATTTGGATGACTTGCTTATGTTTGGGTAGTGTTTTTCAATCTAAAAGGAATCTCTCACTTGGGTGATGGATCTTAGACAATTTGGAATTCCAAGAGAGCATTCAGATGTCCTGTTTGACTCCTCTTGTTTTGGGCTGTCAGCTAGACACTTCAGTTCAAAGAGCTTTTATTCCATTGAAAAAATGGAGCTTTATGTAGATCTGTTTCTAAAGTTTTTCACTCAGACTTTGATCACAGTGAAGGAATATCCACAGGAATTTGCCTCATTGCATCTGATTCTCATGATAACCCTGGCAAGACTCCACATGAGAAAGTTACAATGGTACCTTAAGTCTGGTCCTAGCACCCAGCATCCTTCGTTTCATATCCCAGTGCTGGGATTTGTCAGACGGGAAATCACTTTGTTGAGACAACAAATATCTAAGTCCAGGTTTCCCCTTCTTCCCTGTTCCACATCAGTACAGACTCCTTGGACTTTGCTTGGGAAACAGTCTCAGGAGGGATAAAAGCACAAGGTGTGTGGGATACCAAGGGTACAACCACATCCATATAATGGAGATGCTTGACCTGATTAAGGCACTTAACTCTGAATCTTTTAGTCCTCGGACCTCTTCAAGTGGTTACAGATGGTACCACAGTCATGTTATTCATTAACAAGCAAGGGGGAACCAGATCCTACTCTCTTTGCCGACTGTTTTAGCTTGGGATATAGCTTCACAGCAGTCTTTCACTCTGTTGGATAAAAATTGTGTGGCAGACAAGCTGAGCAGGACAGGAGCAGGCCCTCAAGAATGGAAATTGAATTGAGTGTCTTCCAAGATTTGATCCATCTGTGGAGAATTCCTTCAGTAGTTAAATTTGCCACATTTCTGAACAGTCAGCTGGCAAGATTCTGCTCCAGGACGCCATGCAAGAAGGCCTGGAAGACGCGCCTTTTCTTTTCATTGGACAAAAATGTTCCTGTACGCTTTTTCACCCTTTCCACAGATATCCATAGTACCTCTAAAGATTCAGAAGGAATCCATCTTGATCATTATGGTGACTCCTTTGTAGACCAGCATCAGTAGATGTCCTGACTGAAATAACTGTCACAGTATTCCTGACTTATGGGTTGTCACCACTGACGTCCAGCCAGTGTGCAAAGCTTTACCTTCCTTTTGGATTTGACACATGAACTCAGGTCATATGCATTTGAGTACAAAGACGTGTGTATGGGCATGTATTCTCCAACTATCTTCCAGCCAGGCTTGAATGCAGATCATGCATCTGAGCTGTTCATTGTTTGGTTGTTGGTATGTTTGCTCTTTTCATTTATCCAGATAAGTGCCCTTTTGGGTAACATTTTTATCTTTCGGTATTTTGGTGAAGTTGTAAATGGCAGCTAGGAAGTGGAAGCAGGAGAGGCAGATTCCATACAAGGACTTGCATAACTAGTTTCTCTGTTTTTTCTTGCCAAGGTCAGAAACATTACTACAAGTCTTGCTCTGTCAATCATTCATTCCGAAAACCCTTAGGTCTAGGCTTTCTACTTTCAACACCTTTATCGAGACCATAATCTTAAATTGTTAGTCCAAACCAAGGTGGCTAAATCCACTTCATCAGACTTCCCACTGCTGCCAAAGAAAAAAACCTAAGAGGCCTTAACTGGATCCACAGTCCAATGTTTGACTCCTCATACTCACTGACGTTTCATAATCTGAAGAAAAACAAGTAAACCGTGACCATCTCACCAAACCAAAAGGCAAGAAGGCAGAAAAAAGTTGCTAGATGAACGAACTTGATAATTTATTTATTTGTAAAAATAAAATAAACACATGAGCGCAACACTGAAGTTTACATTTGTTAAACGAAAGCGCTCACGTGTTTTATTATTTTTGCAAATAAATTATCAAGTTCTTTTATCTAGCAACTGTTTTGTGCCTTCTTGCCTTTTGGTTTGGTGAGGTATTGTTACTGTTTACTTGTTTTTCTTTAGTTGGTCTTTGTTTTTTTCAGCATGTTTTAGAATCTGACGTACTTCTGGTTGTTTTCCCAGTTGCCCGCTAATGAGACCCCATGTCATACCAGTGTCTCTTGAGGTCTTGCAGACTGCGGATACATCTGAGGAATCGCATATTTCAGTAGGACAACAGTGTCCCTTTAATTCTAGTACGAAGAGAGATCCCAAGCCGTCTAATAGAGGTCAGACATGATTCTGAACCTCACTGTTTCATACTGGCAGATGTCATGCCTAAAAGGACCAAGCATGTGGCCTGCACTCCTCAGCTAGAGAGGAGGAGTGGATGGATTTCACAGAAGTTGCTGAAATCTGATGTCATTTTATTCCAGTGTTGCAGTATTCTACATGTGGATTTATCCCTCTTCCTTCGTGTACGGCCAGTATTCCAAAGTTTTTCAGTTCCTCAATGGTGTGTAGGACATCTGATGTGGTTCAGGGAATGTGGGCCATAAAAGTGATGGTACACGCCAGGCCTCAGAACGTCTCAGCCACCAGTCGTATGCCAGGTGTTTCTGCAACTGTCTGATTTGAAAAATCAAATAGGTACCCATTGGGGAACCTTTCACTCCTTCATTTTTGATTGTATTGCTTGTTCATGTCATCCAGAAAGGGCAAGTGTAAGTGTGGCCACCAGATTCCCCACAAAGACACTCACAATCGGTGCCTTGTTTTCTTGGGTAAAGAACGCAATTACCAGAACTGTCCTGTTTGTCGGGCGTTTGTCCCCCAAACCCTATGTAGCCTCTTGTATGCTCTAAACTTATATTTAGAGAGTCAGTGATTGAAACAACTAGCATTAGGGATGGAGGGCTCTTCTGGCGTTCCCTCAGAACCACCAAAGATGGCCAAACCCATGTGGCCTACAACTACTGCTGCACGTCTACCATCCGTCCCTTAGCCTGTGGCCGACATCGGCCTAGCAGAGGAATCAGATACCGCCACAAAGAATAAAACGGGTACCTCCGAGGAAGCCACACAGTTCCAGGCGGACGGCATGTCCGTAGAGGCATTGCCAACGCCTGTGTTTGATGCAGGGGGGCAGCACTTTCTGTAGGCCCATCGGATTCCGCCACTCCCATACAATTTCCAGACTTAAGGCCTTCTCGTACTCGAACACTAGCTAGGCCCCTCAAAAAAAAAAAAAAAAAAAAAAAAACGAAGCATGTCTCTTCCCCTTCTGAAAGCATGTCCGACTGGCAGGCTTTCAGTCAAAGCTTGTTCAATACCCTTATGGCCCTAAGGTCTACCTCTGCATGCAGTGCAAGCATTGCCCCTCCACCCTTGAGTCCTAGGCCTCAAACCTCAGACCCTGTTAGGAGAGGAGGATTTTTCTGATTCTTCCTATGAAGAATCTTACAACTCCCAGATCAATTCTCCTTTGGGGTACGGTTCCCCAGATGAAGAATTCGTAGACTGACTCCCCAGCTGAGGATTTTCTTTGGGGAAACTATCCAAGATGAAAGACCACTTTAAGTTGGGTATCCACTGAAATGGCTGAGGTTCAAAAGAGGTGCTATGACCTCATTCAGATGGACTCCCCGAGTCATCCTGCTGTACCTCCAATCCTACCTGCTTTTCTGGATGCCTTCTCAGCTTTCTTAAACCCAGATTCACAACCACCTGCCCCATGCAGACCTGACAGACTGTATAAAGTGCTTGAATCAGACCAATACCTCCTTAAGTGTCCTCCAGCAGACCCAGCCACTGTCTCCATATCCACAGGTATGGCTTCCAAATGCCTACCTACAGCCACCATACTTCCTCCTGACAAAGACAGCAAGACCATGGAGTGTCTGGGAAAGATTTCCTGTCCTTTAGGGCTACTAATTACCAGACACTGCCAAGTATACTTTATCCCTCCTGGAAAAAGCCACCAAGAAGTTGTCTAATACTCCAGACTGTGCAGCCAAAGTATCACCGTCTTACCTCCTGGCCCTTGCTGCCCAGGTGACCAGGCACTTAGTTTAGTATGATGCGGCTGAAGCCTCAGCTTGGTCAGCTCCATCAGCTTCTGCCTTAAGGAGATATTCATGGCTGCACTTACAGCCCCTGCTTGACTACTTTAGGGAGAAGCTCATTGATGCATCCCTGGATAATCCAGCCTTGTTTGGTGCTAAAGTGGCTGAACTCCAAGTCCCTTCAGCAAAAAGGGAAAGCAATGCAGGACCTCAAACACCTTGTTTCACCTATACCCAAGTTTCAAAGGAACTACCCTTCAAAAACCCAGTTCATTAGAAATTGGTCTCGCCCTGTGGGGCCCCCTCCAGGCCTAGGAAACCTACCAAGAAGCAGCCCCCTCTGGCTAGAGCTTCTCCCTCCTCCAGCCAGAGGCCACCCTTTCAAGATAGGGCGGGTAGCGTCTGACTACCAACTTTGCCCCTCCTCCTTCTCTACCCCTGTCAGTCGGTCTCTCTCACTGCCTCCCCTGTTTGGTCACATCACCTCAGACAAATGGGTCCTGTCTGTCCTCCAGAACTGTTGCTTCATGACCTAGATCCCAACCCCAGAACGAAAAGGCATTCCACAGCCCCCAACATGAGTTGCACCTCTTGTAACTTGTGTTGCAAGCTCTGCTGATTCAGGGCACCACCGAACCAGTGCCTCCAGCTGCAAAAGGAAGAGGTTTCTACTCCAGACTTTTTCTTGTCCCCAGAAAGGATGCACCCTGGAGACTAATACTAGACCTCTCCCATCTCAACCTATTCCTAAAGGTCCCTACCTTCAGGATGCTGACTCTGCCTACTCTCTTCCCCCTGTTAACTGCCCCAAGGCTTCATGGCAACCCTAGACATAAAGGATGCTTACCTCCACATCCCCATAAAACCCACTTTCAGAAAATACCCGAAGTTCTCGGCAGGCACATCCCATTTTCAATTCTCTGCCTTGCCCTTTGGGCTGTCCACTGCATCCAGGGTGTTCACAAAATGTTTGGCTCCAGTGATTGCCTATTGTAGAACAAAGGGAATCCAATTATTCCCTTGCCTAGACAACTTTCTGATTCAGGTGAACAACAAGGATACCCTCCTGCTGCACATTCATCTAGTTCTGTCCCTCCTACAGTGTCTAGGGTTCCAGATAAATTTCCCAAAATCACACCTGGAGCCCACTCAGGACATTGTCGTTCTTGAGTGCAGAATTCGCACAGACCTCATGAAGGCCTACCTGCCACCACAAAAGGTGGAATCCCTGTCAGAACACCTGCTTTGCATCTCCAAAGCAACAGAACTTGACAGCAATGCAGTACCTCAGACTTCTGGGTTACATGGCAGCCACCATACCCATGCTACCCTTAGCAAGACTGCATATGAGGAAGTTACAGTGGTACCTTCAGTCAGTATGGACCCAACACTCCCATCCTCTGGAGTACAGGGTTCCCCTTCTCCCTTGGTTGAAACTAGAAATTCAGTGGTGGCTGGTACAAGTGACCAGCAACCCAGGTCTACCTCTTCAGTCACCCTACCCACAGAAGTCATGCATATGGATGCCTCTGACTTGGCCTGGGGAGCAACTCTAGGGTGAAGAAAAGTGCAGAGCCTGTGGCCGATGCCAACAAAACTAGAACACATCAATGTTCGAGAGATGAGGGCAATTTCTGCCCTGTGTGCCTTCCTACCCCACCTCCAGAAAGGCCCATTCTTAATGGACAACACCACGGTCCTTTGGTATCTCGACAGAGAGGTACCAAATCATATCTCCTTTGCAGACTAGCTCTGCTGGTTTGGGAACTGGCCACCTCACACGGAGTTTCCCTGTAGGTGGTTTACATCCCCTCTCTCCACAACTCCCAGGTAGGCTGTCTTAGCAGAGCCATCACAAACCATAAATGGATGCTTCACAGGGATGTTTTCCTGGACCTGGTCCACCGGTGGGGTATACCTCAAATAGACCTGTTTGCCTCCTCCAACAGCCAACTTCCTGGCTTCTGCACCAGGATACCAGACACACAGGTACTGGCAACAGATGCCTTTTCAAGGTCTTGGAAGGGGAAAATTTCTGTGTGCACTCCCCCGTTTCCATTGATTCAGAAGGACCTGCTGAAAATCCAGCAGGACAGACCAAAAATCTTGCTGGTGACTCCCTACTGGCCAAGACAGCACTGGTTCCCCCTACTCCTTCAGCTGTCCAAAGGCAATCGCCACAAGTTACCCCCCTCAGTGGACCATCTCACACAGCACAAGGGATCACAGATACACCCACATTGGCAAGTCACTGCACCTCACCCTATGGTTGATAGGATTCTGATCCCCTTCAGACACCTTTACGAGGACGTACTCAATGTCCTGCAAGGAGGCCAGGAAACCTAACACAAGAAAATGTTACCTTTCAAAGTGGAAAAGGTTTTCCATATGGTGTCACAAAAGACTGTTAGACCCGCTGGCAAGTGAGACCCCTCTAGTCCTGTCCTACCTGTGTGAACTACTGCATACAGGTCTGGCCTACTGTTTAAAGCCCACTTGGCTGCAATCTCTGCAGGTCATCCTCTGGATGCACCCCTAGCATCCAGACTCCCTGCCAATCTTTTCCTCAAAGGGGTACTCCACCTAAGACACCCCAGGAAACCATTCCCTCCACCTTGGAATCTTAACTGTGTTATGGAAAAACTCACTCGCTCCTTTTGAACAAGCAGACAAAGCCTCTCTAAAACTTTGCTCATGGAAAACTGTTTTATTAGTTGTATAGTTATCCCTTTGGGAAAAAACATGTACCCGTGAATTACCACATAGGTGGCAGTACACTAAACACCAAAAGTGTGAGAAGAGACTTTGGGACACAGGTGGACAGTGGTCTCACCTTCGATAACCACATCACTGCAACATTCAGGAAATCCTTCTATATGGCACACCTCATCACTAAGGGCTTTTCATCTAGAAAAAAGGTCATTGTCCCACTGTACTCGTCCCTCATTAGACCCATTATAGAATACAACGCCCCGTTTGGTATGTACCTCTCAAGACTTCTGCAACAACTGGAAAGGCCACAGAAATACTTCACTAAAAGAATCACAGGCGTAAAGCAGATGCCCTATGACTGTCTAAAAAAAAAAAAAAAAAAAAAACTCCAGTTATACTCTGCTGCATATTGTCTACTCAGAGGTGATCTCTGCTTAACATACAAGGCCATGTCAAACCCAGAGCTGTTGGACATGCTACACTTGAAGTCCCAATCCTTCAGAATCACACACTCCAGGCATCTAAACCTTGTCATCACATTGAACAAAACATGCTGGAGGGATAGGTTCCTGACGCAGAGACTCCCCAGACTCTGGAATAGACTGCCCATACATGTCAAGCAGAGCGCCTCTTTGGCCCTCTTCAAAAGGAACCTTGACAATTGGATGGGAGATAGGAAATTCACCCCGGGGATCACATCAGTCGCCCTGCTAGACAGGGGTCCAGGGAAGTAAATTGTGGGAAGAAATAGCCAGGGAATTGTTATGGCTAGGCTTGTATAGGCCCTAGAGCCGATAGCCTAGTACCAGCCTATGAACCTATGACCCCAACCAGGAGGGTCTCTGAGCTACAAGCTCTTATGGCTACCCCACCCTTCCTAGTTTTCTACACTGATAGGGTTACTCTTGGAACTAACCTTTCTTTCATGCTGAAGGTGGTGAATGACCGATCCTTAAACCAGGCCGTACACTTACCTGCATTCTTCTCTGTTCTCAGGGGGACCATGAGAGAGTACTTCATTCCCTAGATGTTCAGACACCTCAGATTTTATCTACGCAAAACCAAGTCCATCAGACAATCCTATCAAGTGTTTGTCTCCCTCAACTCTAGAGCCCTGGGGAAGGTGGTGACCAAACAGACTCTTTTGGCCTGGATCTCCAAAGCCATCACCTTCTGCTATCAACACCATGGGAAAATCCTGCAAGGTAGTATAAAAGCACACTCCACCAAGAGCTATGGCCATTTCAGAAGCTTTCTTTAGGAAGCTAGATACCTCTACTATTCTTGAAGCAGCTACTTAATCTTTAGTTCACACCTTCACCAAGCATTTACATACTGGACCATATTTCTAGAGCCAGGGTGGGGTTTGCCAGGGCTATCCTTCACGGATTCCTGGAGACTGCTTCCAGACACCTCCCCAGCCTTAGTGAACTTTGGCACTCGCCCACATGTAGAATATTGCAACATTGGAATAGAAGGACATAGAGAAGTTACATAAAATCTTACCATAACCATAGATGTCCTTCTCTTCCATGTTGCAGTATTCTTTCCCACCATTCTTGCTCTCCTGTTAGGTTGCATTTGCCCTTCTGGGTGGCACTGAACACGCTCTCCCCTCCTAGTACTGGCTCTAACTGGGGCATTGAAGGTTGGTGTGCCGCCGTCACTTTTATGGCCCACGTTCCTTGAGCCACGTCAGATGTCCCACACACCACTGAGGGACTGAAAAAATTTGGAATACTGGCCGGATGTACGCAAAGGAAGAGGGGTAAACCCACATGTAGAATACTTCAACTTGGAAGAGAAAGACTTCTATGGTTATGGTAAGATTTTGCACAGCTTTTCTTTGTCTTGTTGAAGTCTCTCTCCTTCAGGTTTCCACAAGTACAGGCTACTCCTCTTAAACCTACTCTGGTTTCCTCTTTCCCTGAGAGGCAGGACTTTGACTCTGAGCATTCTCTGGACTTCTCCTGTCAGCTGCCTTCTCCTGGGAAAATCTTCCAATGAATGGGAGTCTATACAGAACATGAAACACTTCAGTTGGCAGTCCATGCAGATCTCTGTTTTAGAAGAGATATTCCACCCTCTTGGGGACTGGTACCTCTGCCCTTTCTCCAGTCCTGCCTATCCTTGATGCTTTCCAGGATGCCTTTCATTTGACCTCCTTTGCACTTGATTCTCAGCCACCAGCTCCTAAGAGACCAGGCAGGTTTTACAAGGTCCTGACTACCTCAAATATATATATATATATATATATATATATATATATATATATATATATATATATATAATTTTTCTCTGTCCAGACAAGCTATCCAGGCTTCGGCCTAGTGCTAATACCCCCACCTACTGATAGGGGGTATGGATAGATAGGGGAAGAAGAGTTGCATCTCTACTGCCTTTGCCTTTAGGGCAGATGTTCTTCGTGTTTCACTGTTGCAGTCATTACAACTGGGTTATCCTGCTGGCAGGCTACCCTCAGTCGGCCTGAATTCCAAAGTCTAGGTCCGGCGTCGGTTGCTGTCGCCTCCTCCCTGACGTCAGTGTGCCAGGGGTATAAAAGATGCAGCAGACGCCATTTTCTTCAGTCTTTCTTGCCACGCGGTGCTCGAAGCAAAAGCAGTTCGCAAGTGCCGGTTGGCCAAATCCTGAGTTATTCAAATTCGAAATTCAGATCTGAAGTCTTCATTAAAGCTAAGTACCCCGTTGGGGAGACTTTTCTTGCTCCAGATCGATGTCAGAAAAATTTAACAATTGTATTTCTTGTGGGAAGCAAATACTCATAAGGATTTTCATTCTTACTGTATTCCTTGCCTTAGGCCCTGACCACGACGTTGCTAGTTGTCGGTTTTGTGCTAGATTTAACCAACGCGCTATTAAGCGTCTGTACGATTTTGCATTTCATTACTTTGGTAGAAGATTCAATTATATAATGCCGTCGGAACAGCCCGACTATCGGAGTTTATAAAAAGCGCAAAGAAAAAGAAAAGGACAGGCATCCGAGGTCCAAAATCGACGATGAGGCTTCCACTAGGCCTATCGCTGGTTCTCGGTGAGGCGCTTTCGCAGCCCCTGATGCCCGCTACCTCAGAGCCACAGGCCGCTTCAGACTCCCACATGGAGCTGACTAGGCCGCTGGAAACTCAAGGTATTGGACACTCAAACTATTCCCTCAGATGGGTCCAGAGCCGCTGAGCAGGCATCGGCTTCTGATGGTGATGTTCTTCATTCCACATTGCTGCAGTCCTAACTATTGGGTAGTCCGCTGTCCAGTCGGCCCGAATACCAAAGTATATGGCTGACGTCGGTCAGGGCGCATTAGACTGACGTCAGTACGTCAGGGTACTAATGCGCATGACCGACGTCATATCCTCAGTCTTTTTTGCCGCATGGTCCGATGCAGAAGCAGTTTTGCGAGTGCAGGTTGGCGTTCTGAAATTTTCTGAAGTCGGAGTTTCAGACCGAATCAAAGTTGGCTAAGTACCCCGTTGGGGAACATTTTGGTTTTTCTTGCCTCAGTATTTAACGGATGTCAGAAAAAGTGAATAACTGTATTTCTTGTGGGAAACAGATACCTCATAGGGATTACCATACCTTGTGTATACCTTGTTTAGGGCCTGAGCACGACGTTGTTGGATGCCGCTCTTGTGCTAGGTTTAACAAACGCACTATTAAGAGAAGGTTAGACTGTGCCAGGTTAGTGTTTGGGAAGCGTTGCAATTATAAAATGCCGTCGGATGCTCCGGCGCCGCTTCCAAAAGCGCAAGGACAAACGGGCGAAGCCTAGGGTTGATGAACCGGCAGTCCCGGACGTCGGTTCTTTAGAAGGCTCAGTGGAGCCAGAGGTTTTGCCAGGAGTTTCTTTGGAGTCTCAGGCAGATACTTTACTGTTACAGGATGTGCCTTCTCAGGAGGTAGGCCAGGCTGAGGGGCTTCTCAGGTAACTGTTCTTCCCTCTCTTCCCAAGGTAGTTAGAGCCTCTCCTTCTGTTTCCAAAACTTCTTTGAGAGGTAGGCCAAGTTTAGCTTCAGTGGGGGCTTCTCCTAGCACTTCAGGTTCTGTGCCTAAGAAACATATGCTTAAAATGGCAGAAGATTTGATTACTATGATTAGAGGTTCTATGCCCCTCCTGATAAGAGGCCTAGGGTGGAACCTGAGTTTGAGAGTTTTGAACAGTGTTCAGAGGCTTCTGAGTCTTCTGCGGAAGATTTGCAGGAGTATCCTCCTTATTCTGATTCTGATGTGGATGATTCCACTCCTACAGCTTCTCCTCCTGAGGATTTCTCATTTTCAGAGACTCTGCATTCCATGAGGGAGCACTTTAAATGGGAAGGCCAGGATTACTCTGATTCCAGGAAAAGGCTTAGGGAATTCTTGTTTTACCCCAGCATAGCCCTTAGCTATACCTCCTGTGTTGAATGTGGTGGAAGATGTTTTTGCAGAGGCTTCCCTGAATCCTGATTCTTTGCCTCCTGCTCCTGTTAAACCTGATAGGTACTATAGGGTGCCTGAAGCTCATAAGTATCTTTTTAAGAGTCCTAGGGCAGACCCTGAAACTGTTTCTCAGGGACCTAAAGATGTTATGGCCTCTGTGGTTAAAACCCTGTTCCCACTGATAAAGAGGCAAGGGCTTTGGATAGATGGGGAAAGAAAGTGTATACTTCTTCCACTTTAGCCATGAGGGCGTTGAATTGTCAGTTTCACATGCTAAAATATCAAAATTATCTCCTTTCACAATTGAAATCTAAGGTGGATGCTTTGGCGGAAGGTATTGAGTGTAAAGAGTTGCTGGATTTAGTTCATGTGTCTGAACAAGTGGGTAAGCATTCTTTGCAATGTGGTTTTGATGCTGTACAGGCCTCCTCGAGGGGGCTGCCACTAGTTCTGTTCTTCGCAGGCATGCCTGGTTGAGGGATCAGAATTTAGCTGAGCATGTTAAGACAAGGATTTTGGATGCTCCTTTACAGTCTGATGTGTTGTTTGGTTCGCCTGTGGAAGCAGTTTTAAAGAAAATGGAGGACAAATCTAAGTCTATGCAAACTGTTAAAGATTTTTTGCAGGTGCAGCCACCGAAGTTTAGTAGAAATTGGCCTACTAAGGGATGGACATATCCTGCTTATGATTCCCAGTCTAGGGGTAGGTCTAGACGTGGTAGGGGCAGAGCTCAAGGTTCTTTTAGGCCTAGAACAGGGAGTGCACCTGCTCAGAATTCTGGTGAGGGCAGGGGTCAGTCCTTTCGTAAACAGACCCAATGACCTGCCTTTTCAGCTGCCAGTAGATTCTCGTCTGGCAGCTCCTTTGGGAGGAAGACTGTCTCTTTTCAAAGAAAATTGGGATTTAATTACTCAAGACAGATGGGTGTTGGATATCATTCACCACGGTTACAGGTTTTATTTCCATACATTGCCCCTTTCAAAGGCATGCCAGACGTTCCTCCTCCACAAAGGAAAGAGGCTCACAAGCAAATTTCTCTGTTACTCCAAATAGGGGCCATTCAGCCAGTCCCCGTATCAGAAAGGGGCCTAGGATTTTATTCTCGCCTGTTCCTAGTACCAAAGAAGGGGAACACGTGGAGACCAATTTTGGATTTATCTATCCTCAACACTTATCTGGACATTCCCAAGTTCAAGATGTTGACGTTACAACAGCTTTTACCTCTGCTGGGCAAGGATCACTGGATGGTAACTTTAGATCTCAAGGAAGCTTACCTTCATGTGCCTATAAGACTAAGTTGCAGGAAGTATCTGCGTTTCGAGCTGGAAATTTTCATTATCAGTTCTCTGCATTGCCCTTTGGCTTATCTACTGCCCAGAGTATTCACAAAGGGTCTGGCTCCAGTGATAGCTTACTTCAGGCTAAAAGGAATTCAAATCTATCCTTACTTGGGCGACTGCCTGATTCTGGCTCAAGAAAAGGAAGTCCTTCTACAGCATCTGGAATATGTTATAGCAGTGCTAAGATGCCTAGGGTATTCTGTGAACGAAATAAAGTCCAGTCTAGTACCCTCTCAAGACATGTGCTTTCTGGGTGTGAGACTGAATACAGCAGCCCAGATGGCCTTTTTAACCCCGGACAAACAAAAGAGTCTATCCCTTTACTTCCATCAACTATCTCATCAGTCCGTGCTGACTGCAAGGACAGTCCTTCAAGCATTAGGGTTCATGGCATCTTGTATTCTGGTGCTTCCCAATGCCAAACTGCATATGAGGAAGCTGCAATGGTATCTCAAAATGTATGGACACAGCACTGCCAGGATTTGGACACTGTCATTCAAATAATACCTTGCCTTCAAAAGAATTTTTGTGGTGGGCTCAGGAATGTCACCTAAACAAGGGACTCTCTGTGACCCGGCCAGAGGCGAGTCAGATTTTAACGACAGATGCCTCGGACATTGCTTGGGGAGCTCATCTAAATGGAAAATGGATACAAGACAAGTGGCCTGCCAGACTACAGCATCTACATATCAACATGAAGGAGATGTTAGCAGTCCAGTTTGCATTAATGGCTTTCAAGGAGTTACTTCTTCCAGGGCAGGTGTTGATTCTAACAGACAACACAACTGTCATGTGGTACATCAACAAGCAAGGGGAACACATTCTTATCCTCTATGCAGGCAAGCAATGATTTTATGGGAGACTGCGCTCAGCTTGCAACTAACTCTTCAGGCAAGGTTTCTGCCGGGAGCACAGAACTCCTTAGCAGATGTGTTAAGCAGACAAATCATGGATCCCCACAGTGGAAACTGGATCTTCATGTATTTCAGAAATTGACAGTGTCATGGGGAACTCCAGACATAGATCTGTTCGCTTCTCCACTAAACCACCAGCTGCCAAAGTTTTGCACAAAGGGGTTTCATCACACAGCTTGGAAAGTGGATGCTCTTTCTTTCAGTTGGAAAAATCTTCATGTGTATGCCTTTCCACCTCTGCCTCTTCTTCCAAAGGTGCTCTTAAAGGTCAGACAAGACAAGCCAAGGATGATTTTAATAGCTCCAGATTGGCCTCGGCAACACTGGTACCCACTACTAAGGAGTCTGGTAAGGAAGCCTCCATGGCCTTTACCTTTGATTCCACATCTGTTATCTCAGAAGGACGGTCATCTGCTCAATGTCAAGCTTCACTCTCTTCATCTGACAGCCTGGCATACTCTGTGTTGAAACACAGCAGGTCTCAACTTCCTCAACAAGTTTTAAATGTGATTATGGAAGCTAGAAGACCTAGTACAAGGAAAGTGTACGAGAAAAATGGAAGAGATTTTTATTTTGGAGTACAGCAAAGAATTTGGAGATTTCTGAGCCTAATTTGAGTGTGGCTCTTCAATATCTTACTGAGTTATTGGACAAAGGTTTGTCCTTCTCTTCCATTAAGATTCATGCTGCAGCAATTTCAGCTCACTATGATTGTGACCCACCATTGTTTTCGCATCCTTTGTTCAAGCAGTTTCTTAGAGGGGCAAAGAATATAAGACCCCCAGGTAGAGCTCCTACTCCTGCTTGGGATCTCAATTTTGTGTTGGAAAAACTTACTCTACAACCTTTTGAGCCTGCGGCTACTGCTGAATTGAAATACTTGTCATGGAAGACTGCTTTTCTGTTGGCTATTACTTCTGCAAGAAGGGTGTCTGAGTTGCAGGCCCTTATAGCAGTAGAGCCCTTTTTGATTTTCCATAAGGATAGGGTATCATTACGTACTAATCCTTCCTTTATGCCTAAGGTGGTTTCTAGTGTGGCTTTAAACCAAACTATTCATTTGCCTACTTTTTATGCAGACCCCCAAAATAAAGGGGAGAAGATTTTGCACACTTTAGATGTACACAGGCAATTGCGTTATTATTTAAGCAGGACTAAGGATTTTAGGCAGTCTCAGCAATTGTTTGTTTCTTTTGCTTTGAGTTCAGGGCAAGCCTGTGTCAAAACAAACTATTTCTAAGTGGATTGGGTTTTGCATTGCATTTTGTTATTCCCATCATGGCAAGGAGATTCCAGCTGGGATTAGGCCTCATTCCACTAGGGCTACTGCCACTTCAACAGCATTTCTAAGGGGTGGCAACTAAGGATATTTTGGAGGCAGCTACTTGGAGTTCAGTGCATACTTTCTCTAAGCATTATCACCTTCCTCTCTACTCTAAGTCTAGGGCTGGTTTTGCCACAGCTATTTTGCAAGGCATGTTGTCAGCTCCTGCTTCTTTATGATTTGCCAGCCTCCCTTACCTCTGCTTTGGGATTCTACCCAATAGTTAGGACTGCAGCAATGTGGAATGAAGAACATAGTACAGTTTTGTACCTACCATAAATGTAGATGTTCGAGGATCCACATTGCTGCAGTCCAATTTACCCTCCCTCCTTCCCCTCTGTGTTTAGGGGTGGTTGTGTAGGTGAGGTTATATGCTGATATTTTTGTATATATTGTACATATTTTTGGTGCAGGTATATTGGGCCTTGTCTTTTTAGGGTCTTCTGACATCTGGGGCAAGAAAAGACTGAGGATATGGCGTCGGTCATGCGCATTAGTACCCTGACGTACTGACGTCAGTCTAATGTGCCCTGACCGACGTCAGCCATATACTTTGGTATTCGGGCCGACTGGACAGCGGACTACCCAATAGTTAGGACTGCAGCAATGTGGATCCTCGAACATCTACATTTATGGTAGGTACAAAACTGTACTTTTTCAGGCCTACACAGTTATATGTGAAACCAACTTCAGCTTCAAAGGCAAAGACTAAAGCAGCTCTAAACACAAAGAAACAAGTACAGCATTCTCCTGGACAGGCCACCATGCCTAAAAAAACAGATGCTTAAAATGGCCGAAGACCTAATTACTTTGATCAGGGGTTCCCATTCCCCCTCCTGATAAGAGGCCTAGGCAAGAGATAGAATATGAATCTTCAGATCAGGTTTCCATTTCCTCTGATTCCTCTTCTGAATAGGAATATTCTCTTCCTCCCTATGAGGATTCTGATGCTGAAGAATCTATCCCTTCAGCCTCTCCTCCTGAGGATTATTCTTTTGGGGAGACCCTGCATACTATGAGGGAGCATTTCCACTGGGAGAGCCAAGATTACTCAGAATCCCAGAAAAGGCTCAGAGACTTCCTTTTATTACCTCAGCACAGGCCCCTTGCTATCCCTCCTGTTTTAGACATGGTAGATGTATTTTCAGAGTCTAGCCTGTCCTCCTGACTCCACCAGCTCCTGTTAAGCCAGACAGATACTACAGGGTTCCTGAGTCACACAAATTTCTTTATAAAAACCCTGCTGCTGACCCCGAAACTATCTCTCAGGGTCCCAAAGGGGTCAAGGCTTCCACTGCAAAAAACCCTATCCCCTCTGATAGGGATTCAAGGGCCCTGGACAGATGGGGGAAAAAGATTTATACTTCTGCTACCTTGGCTGTAAGAGCTTTAAATTTCCAGAGCTTTAAATTTCCAGTTTCATATGCTTAAATATCAGCAATATCTTATGTCACTGCTTAAACAGAAAATATTGACAAATTCAGAATGTGCAGAAAACAAAGAAATGCAGGGTTTATTGCATGCAGCTGAACAAGTGGGAAAGCGTACTTTGCAATGTGGTTTTGATTCTCTAGAGGCCTCCTGCAGGGCTGTTGTAACAGGTTATGTCATTAGGAGGCATGCTTGGTTAAAAGAGCAGAATCTGCCTGATCATGTTAAAGCAAAACTATTAGATGCTCCATTACAGCATGATACCTTGTTTGGTGTTAAAGCGGAAGGTGTTGAAGAAAATGGAGGACAAAGCTAAGTCTATGCAAACAGTGAAGGATTTCTTGCAGGTACAGCCTCCCAGATTTAGCAGGAACTGGCCTACAAAGAATTGGTCCTTTCCAGTGTCATACCACAAAGAGGCAGATACAGATGCCCCAGAGGCAGATCACAACCCCAAGGCTCATACAGGCCTAAACAATGGGGTGCTTCTACCTGCAAAAGCGGAGAGGAAAAATCACAGCCAAACAGGAAACAGTCTCAATGACTTTCTCCTGCCAGCACCAAGCACTTATCTTCTGGCAGCCCCTTTGGGGGGAAAACTAGCACTTTTTTTTCACAAAATTGGCACATGATCTCCCAGGACAAATGGGTCTTAAATATCGTATCACAAGGCTACAGGTTCCACTTTCACACCCTGCCAAGGCCAAACGGTATGCCAGACCTGCCACGCAATCAATGGGCAGAGGCACAAAAACAAGTTTCATCCCTCATGGACATGAGAGCCATTCAACTAGTACTACAGCAAGAGCAGGGACTAGGATTCGACTCAAGGCTTTTCTTTGTGCCCAGAAAGGACAAAGCCTGGAGACCAATACTGGACCTGTCTATCCTAAACACATTCCTGGATATTCCAAAATTCAAAATGTTAACTCTGCAGCAGCTTCTGCCCATGCTGGGCAAGAAGGCTTGGCTTGTGACTTTAGACCTAGAAGAGGCATACCTGCATGTCCCAATCAGACAATCATGCAGAAGATACCTCAGATTTATAGCTGGCTCAATGCACTACCAATTCTCTGCACTGCCCTTTGGCTTATCTACTGCGCCCAGGGTCTTCACAAAATGCCTGGCACCAGTAATTGCATTTTGCGGACAAAAAGGAATTCAAATATATCCTTACTTGGACGACTGCCTTATCCAAGCAGAGAACAAGGGCATTCTGCTACAGCATCTGGCGTTTGTAAAAAGATTGCTAACAGGTCTAGGGTACACAGTAAATGAAAAGAAATCAAAACTCGTACCTTCTCAAGAGATAATATTCCTGGGTGCAAGCTTAAATACAACTGCCCAGATGGCTTATCTCTCACCAGACCAACACAGACAACTGACTACTACTTTCAAAATGTTGGCAACAAAGACCCAGTTATCTGCAAGAAAAATTCTGCAGGCCTTGGGTTTCATGGCATCCTGCATTCGGGCTGACTGCGGGTAGCCTGCCAGCAGGATAACCCTATTGTAATGACTGCAACAGTGAATACACTCAAACATCTACATTTATGTTAGGTACACAACTGTACTTTTCTCTTATTATGCTTAAAAGCCTTTTTGGGTGTATTTGCTTTTGTTTGAAGGTATATTTTTGTGTTTTAAATTATATACTTATATATTTACATATATCTGTATATGTTTTGCTCCCCATTTGGGGGGCACCTAACATCTGGGGCAAGAAAAACTGATGTAATGGCGTCAGCTGCATGTTTTTATACCCCTGATGACCTGACGTCATGGAAGAAGGGATAGCAACTGATGCAGGACCCAAGACTTTGTTAATTAGGCCGACTGAGGGCAACCTGCCAGCAGATTACCCGAATGTAATGACTGCAACAGTGAATACACTTGAACATCTACATTTATGATAAGTGTACACAACTGTACTTTTGCATAAGAGGCCTCCAAGAAAAATCAGTGTCCCCTCCTTGGGATCTTAAGCTTGTGTTAGATAGGCTAACACTTTGTCCATTTGAACCAGCTTACTTGGCTAACTTGAAGTTCTTTACATAGAAAAACAGTTTTACTGATTTCTCTGACCTCTACAGGAAGGGTGTCCCGAGTTGCAAGCTCCTATGGTGACTTAACCCAATCTCATTTTACACAGGGATAGGGTTTCTTTGAGAACTTATCGTCGTCCTTTTCCTAAAGTGATATCCAAGTTTATTTTAAGCCAAACTGTACATAATTTCTTTACTGAATCTAAAAATGAAGGAGAAAGGAAATTCTGTATTTTGGAATTCCTTAGACAGCTCTGATACTATCTTGACATAACTAAATCTTTTACATCTTTGGATTAACTGTTAATTTCTTGTGAAGGTAAGAAGGGGCAATCTGTGTCAAAACACTTCCCAAATGGAAGTTTAAGGCTGTTGACTGCAACAGTGAAACACGAAGATCAAAAGTCATTACATTTGCGGTAATCCTGCTGACAGGTTGCCCTCGGTCAGCCTGAATTCCAAAGTCCTGGATCCTGCGTTGGCTGCTGTCGCCCCTTCCCTGACGTCAGGTCGTCAGGGGTATAAAGGAAGCAGCCAACGACATTTTCTGCAGTCTTTCTTGCCGCGCGGTGCCTGAAGCAGTGCATCTGTAGGCACAATTCCTGCCAGGAAGGAAAAATACTCTGGCAGACGAACTAAGCAGAAATCTCATGGATCCCCACGAGTGGCAGCTGGATCCACAAGTCTTCAGCATGATAACAAGGAAATGGGGATGCCCGGACATAGATCTATTTGCCTCCCCTTCACAACTACCAACTAAAAAGATTCTGCAGAAGGACTTATCACAGACAAGCATGGAAAGTGGATGGCCCTATCTTTCAGCTGGAAAAAACTATCAGTATATGCCTTTCTCCCACTGCCTCTCCTCCCCAAGGTGTACTCCTAAAGGTCAGACAGGAGAAGCCAAAAATGATACTGATTGCCCCAGACTGGCCCCGCCAGTACTGGTTTCCAATGCTAAAGAACTTGTCTCAATGCTGAGCTTGAACCGTGCCTCAAATACCTCATCTACTGTCCCAGCAAAACAATCAGATCCTGCACAGCCAACTCAGGACTTTAAACCTGGCAGCATGGCGGATAATATAGTCATACAAAGCACACCTCTCAGCAAAGCTGTGATGGATGTCATTTTGGTGGCCAGAAGGTCTAGTACTAGAAAATCTTATGCTGGAAAATGGAAGAGATTCTGTACTTAGGAACTGATACAGCTGTGCCAAATATTCTTCTGATTTTTGCAGTACTTAACTGAGATGCTGGACAAAGGCCTATCTTTTTCATCTATTAAAATTCATGTCTCTGCCATTTCAGCTCATTACAATACCGAGCCACCAATCTTTTCTCATCCCTTATTAAAATAGTACCTCAGAGGCACCAAAAGTTTAAGGCCTCCAAGGAGATCACCAATGCCTGCATGGGACCTCAACTATGTCGTGGAAAAACTCACCCTGCCTCTTTTTGTGCCAGCTGCTACTGCTGATATAAAGTTTTTATCGTGGAAAACAGCTCTGCTCCTAGCAATAATTTCTACAAGAAGAGCTTCAGAGCTACAGGCACTCATGGCTGTGGAACCTTTTATCATTTTTTATCCAGACAGGGTCTCTCTGAGGACAAGTCCAACATTTATGCCTAAGGTGGTGTCCAGTGTGGCTCTTAACCAAACTATTCATCTGCCAACCTTTTATCCAACTCCACAGAACAAGGGGGAGAGAATTCTGCATTTTTTGATGTACACAGACAGCTTAGCTTCTACTTGAACAGAACCAAAGTTTTCCGAAAGACACAGCAATTACTAGTGGCATATGCTGCAGGATCACAAGAAAAAGCTATCTCAAAGCAGTCTATTTCAAAGTGGATAGGCCACTGCATTCATTTTTGCTACTTACACCATGGCAAGCCAGTGCCTAAGGGCATTAGGCCACATTCAGCCAGAGCGGCAGCCACTTCAGCAGCCTTTCTCAGGGGAGTACCAACCAAGGACATTTTAGAGGCTGCCACTTGTAGTTCAGTGCACACCTTTACAAAGCACTATCATCTGCCACTCTACTAAATCCAGGACCGGCTTTGCCACTGCAGTTCTGCAGGGCCTCATAGCCGCTCCTAATGCTGTTTAGCTCCAGCCTCCCATCCATAGCTTTGGGACTCTACCCAATTGTAATGACTGCAACAGTGAAACACGAAGAACATAGTACAGTTGTGTACACTTACCAAAAATGTAGATGTTGGAGAGTATTCACTGTTGCAGTCCAGGTTACCCACCTGCCATCCCCCTTTCTTCTGATTGAATCTATCTTTCCTTCTCTGATTAATACAACCTGTGTGGCGTATTTGCTTGTAGATGAAGGTAAAGTTTATGTTGGTACATGTATTTACACACAGATATACATATATCTTACATTATATATATATATTGCTGAAGTTAAGAACTCCTTGCTTAACCTGCTAAGACCTTGTTTGAACAAATGTCACCAACATAGTAGTACTAAGTGTAACGCATCTTCAAGTGCACCTTCCGTCTTGTTCCAAGACTACTCTCATAAGGACTCCAAGGGTGTAGTGACACACACTGTAATGCATTAGTGATTGGTGATTCGGTAGTCAGTCAGGCTGTGTGGAATAGAAGTCACACCCACTTATCTCTAGCACTGTGGTTTGGAATGTGACCAGTGCTGTGTGGCGCCCTTTCCACCAAATATGATTATGGTATTGTGCATGACTTTAGTCCTCCTACTTTGGAGGAGATGAGAGGTGAGTTCTACATATCCCTGTGTGCGGCAAATTAATACACTTAGTTTGAGCAGTAGATTTCGGCAGTTAACTGTTTTCATTCCAGAGTGGTTAATTGTTTGACTGCATGAGAGGCAGTGATTGACAGGCCGGCTTTGCCAGGGATGGTCCATTACTTCAGGCTTTCCTTACTGGCCAAGGCATTTTCTGATCTTGTACAATCCAAGGTTGAAACTTCTAATCTAGTTTACATTAAGGTTTGTCTGCACATTGCTAGATGTCTGAAAAGTAAATTCTTGATTTGGATGCCCCCTTGAAGCTTTCTGCATATTCATGTGTTAGAAATTTGGTTTCTGGGGGACTTCCAAAGTGGCTGCACACAGTTTTAACAGCTTAATTTCAGCTTTCCCAATATTAAAAACAGAAACTGTGAAACAGCTAGTGATACTCTCAGCTGGAGTAAAACGTGTTGACTGACTAGTAAGTGTACAGCCTGGATGCCAGCAAAAAGAAAATTACAGAACCTGAAAGAAAATCAACCAGAAAAGGTGAAGAGAAAAGTCTATCTGGGAAGAATTCTGCAGCTGATCACCAAAGATCATTGCATGCTTCAGCATTGGTACAAGAGATGGCTTCCAGTAATTGAGGGAAAAATAAGTCAGATGTGTTCATAGTTGATTAAAATAAATGAAATTAAGAATATCAACTCAAATGGCAGAAGATTGGAAAACTGGAAGAAGCTTTAAATACCCAACTGTTCAGAAGGACTGCTAAAACTACAAAACTCCAAGGTGAAAATGAATAAGCTTGCTGAGGGTGAGACGACTCAAGAAGAAAATGGTAAAGGAGTAGGACAGGTCGTGCAGAGAAATCTGCTGCATCGGAGAAACTGGAAGGAATCACAGATGAGACTGTTGTGGTATTCCACATCAGGATTCCTTTAATTGAAAGGGCATGTTGCATGTTGGCTCCAAACCCATTCAAGACCTGTATTGATAAAGATGCAGTCATGCCAGCAGAAAAAGTTGATGCAGACAAAATTGTGGCAAAATTAGCAAAGTATTAAAAATTGGAGGCAGTAAAGCGATAATTTACAGTACACCAGGCAGCAGCAAAGCATATTTTCCTGGCAGTTAAGAAATGTTGAGAGGCAGGTGTGAGATTCAAGTTGCTGTATCCTGCAGTCTTCAGAATATTTTTTCCCTGGAGGATTGAAGATGTTCATCGTGCATACAGCTGCAGTAATCACAGATGGGTTTTCTGCCGTCAGGCGGGTCCTCGGTCGGCCGAATTCCAAAGTCTAGGTCCGGCGTCGGTTGTTGTCGCTTTCTTTCCTGACGTCAGTGCGACAGGGGTATATAAGACACAGCCGACACCATTTTCTTCAGTCTTTTTTGCCGCGTGGTGCCCGAAGCAGAAGCAGTTCGCAAGTGCTGGTCGGCCAGCTCCTGAAATTACGAAAAAATTGGAAACCGAAATCTTCTTTAAAGCCAAGTACCCCATTGGGGAAACTTTTCTCGCCTCAGACCGATGTCAGACGAAGTTAACAATTGTATTTCTTGTGGGAAGCAAATACCGCATAAGGATTTCCATTTCCTCTGCATACCTTGTTTAGGCCCAGACCACGACATCTCGGCCTGTCGCATTTGCGCTACTTTCAATAAATGCACTATTAAGCGTCGGGCGGAGTTCGCCCAGCACTTTTTTGGTAAAGCCTTTGATTATAGAATGTCGTTGGATACTCCGACTACCGTTTTGTCCAAAAAACGCAAGGACAACGACCGACACGCGAGGCCCGCGGTCTCCACCGACACCACAACCGGCTTCACGTGGTCCGGTTCTCAGCGAGACGCCTACGCAGCCCCTGACTACCGATGACACTTTGGCGGTGTCCTCTGTAACCGAGACCGCAGGTACCTCGGCCCATACCCAGACTACAACCACCGAAGCCACTGTGAGTGTTGAGCCTCCTAATGTGGACAGGTCCACTTCCACCCATGGTGTCTTTAGACCCTCATCTTCCTTTTCCATAAAGGCCTTTACTAAGTCCAAATCAGCCATGCATCCCAAGAGGCCTGTTGCACAGGGCCCATCTCCAGGCCCCATGCCTAAAAAGTAGATGCTAAAAATGGCTGAGGATTTAATTACTCTTATCAGGGGTTCCCATCCCCCTCCAGACAAGAGACCCATAGTGGAGGAAGCTTCTCCCTCTTCTGACCAGGACTCCATTTTTTTCAGAACATTCTGATGAAGAGGAACACTCGTACTCCCCTTTTGAAGATTCGGATGCTGAGCAGTCCATTCCTTCTGTATCTCCCCCAGAGGATTTTTCTTTTGGGGAAACCTTGCACACCTTGAGGGAACACTTCCATTGGGAAGGCCAAGACTTTTCTGATTCCAAGAAAAGACTTAGGGAATTTCTTTTGTTACCTCAGCACAGACCTCTGGCGATACCTCCTGTCTTGGACATACTTGATGATGTTTACTCGGAGGCTTGCCTAAATCCGGATTCCCTGCCTCCTGCCCCAGTCAAGCCTGATAGGTACTACAGAGTTCCTAACTCTCACCAATTTCTTTACAAAAGCTATAATGCTGACCCTGAAACCATTTCTCAAGGCCCCAAGGGAATGAAGGCCTCTACTGCTAAGAATCCACTACCTTCCGAAAGAGTCTAGATCCTTAGAAAGGTGGGGAAAAAAGGTATATACCTCGGCCACCCTAACCATGAGGGCCTTGAATTGTCAGTTCCATATGCTCAAATATCAGCAGTTTCTGTTATCACAATTAAGAAATAAAATGTCTCAACCTGCACAACCAGATTTGAAGGAGTTGCAGGATATGATGCATAGTGCAGAACAAGTGGGTAGACACACCTTACAATGTGGCTATGATGCCCTAGAGGCCTCAAGTAGAGCTGCTGTGACAGGATCAGTCATTCGTAGACATGCCTGGCTTAGGGAACAAACCTTGCCTGACCATGTTAAAGCTAAACTACTAGATGCTCCTTTACAAAAGGATGTACTATTTGGTACTAATGCTGAGGAGATGCTACGGAAAATGGAAGAAAAAGCTAAATCTATGCAAACTGTCAAAGCTTTTCTACAGGTTCAACCACCATGTTTTAGCAGAAATTGGCCTTCAAAAAACTGGTCCTTTCCAGCCACGGACAATCCACAAAGCGGTAGATACAGGCGCACAAGGGGCAGAGGACAACCTCAAGGATCATATAGAGGCAGACAATGGCAAACTCCAGCACCAAGAGGTGGCGAAGACAGTGCACAACAATACAGGAAACAAACCCAATGACTTCCCCCTTTTCATGCCAAGCAAGTCTCAGCTGACAGCACCCTTGGGAGGAAAGCTGGCATTATTTACAAGAAATTGGCATATTATCACAATAGACAAATGGATCCTGGACATTATAAACAGAGGCTACAGATTTCATTTTCACACTCTTCCAAAAATGAGAGGCATGCCGAACCTGCCACACAAAGGGCAGAGGCTCAAATACAAATTTCAAAGCTTATGGACATGAAAGCTATTCAAGAGGTACCTACTCACGAACAAGGTCAAGGTTTTTATTCCAGACTTTTTCTGGTACCAAGGAAAGGAACCGACTGGAGACCCATTTTGGACTTATCCATCCTAAACACATTTCTACTGCGTGCAAAATTCAAGATGCTCACATTACAGCAGCTTCTTCCCATGCTGGGCCAAGGAGTTTTGGCTGGTAACATTGGACCTCAAGGAGGCATACCTGCATGTCCCAATCAGACAAAGCTGCGGAAGATACCTCAGATTTCTTGCAGGTTCAATCCACTATCAATTCTCTGCATTGCCCTTTGGCTTATCTACTGCGCCCAGAGTATTCACGAAATGCCTGGCATCAGTAATTGCCTACTGCAGACTTCAAGGTATACAAATTTACCCTTATTTGGACTACTGCCTGATCCAAGCGGACAGCAAGCACATACTTCTGGAACATCTGGCTTATGTAACACGGTTATTGAATTCTCTGGGATACACAGTCAACAAAGAGAAATCCAGACTAACACCATCTCAGAAAATAACTTTCCTGGGCGCCAACTTGGACACAAACACCTAGATGGCCTATCTTACGCCAGAAAAACAGGGGCAACTAACTCAGTACTTCAAAATACTAGCAAATTGTACCAGGCTCACTGCAAGGAAAATCCTGCAGGCTCTGGGCTTCATGGCAATCTTGCATTCTTCTAATCCCGTGTGCAAAGTTGCATATGAGGAAACTTCAATGGTACCTAAAAAATCTATGGTCTCAACACAGCCACAGATGTTCTTCATTCCACATTGCTGCAGTCCTAACTATTGGGGTAGTCCGCTGTCCAGTCGGCCCGAATACCAAAGTATATGGCTGACGTCGGTCAGGGCGCATTAGACTGACGTCAGTACGTCAGGGTACTAATGCGCATGACCGACGTCATATCCTCAGTCTTTTTTGCCGCATGGTCCGATGCAGAAGCAGTTTTGCGAGTGCAGGTTGGCGTTCTGAAATTTTCTGAAGTCGGAGTTTCAGACCGAATCAAAGTTGGCTAAGTACCCCGTTGGGAACATTTTGGTTTTTCTTGCCTCAGTATTTAACCGGATGTCAGAAAAAGTGAATAACTGTATTTCTTGTGGGAAACAGATACCTCATAGGGATTACCATACCTTGTGTATACCTTGTTTAGGGCCTGAGCACGACGTTGTTGGATGCCGCTCTTGTGCTAGATTTAACAAACGCACTATTAAGAGAAGGTTAGACTGTGCCAGGTTAGTGTTTGGGAAGCGTTGTAATTATAAAATGCCGCCGGATGCTCCGGCCCGCTTCATCAAAAGCGCAAGGACAAAACAGCGAAGCCTAGGGTTGATGAACCGGCAGTCCCGGACGTTGGTTCTTTAGAAGGCTCAGTGGAGCCAGAGGTTTTGCCAGGAGTTTCTTTAGAGTCTCAGGCAGAGACTTTACTGTTACAGGATGTGCCTTCTCAGGAGGTAGGCCAGGCTGAGGGGGCTTCTCAGGTAACTGTTCTTCCCTCTCTTCCCAAGGTGGTTAGAGCCTCTCCTTCTGTTTCCAAAACTTCTTTGAGAGGTAGGCCAAGTTTAGCTTCAGTGGGGGCTTCTCCTAGCACTTCAGGTTCTGTGCCTAAGAAACATATGCTTAAAATGGCAGAAGATTTGATTACTATGATTAGAGGTTCTATGCCCCTCCTGATAAGAGGCCTAGGGTGGAACCTGAGTTTGAGAGTTTTGAACAGTGTTCAGAGGCTTCTGAGTCTTCTGCGGAAGACTTGCAGGAGTATCCTCCTTATTCTGATTCTGATGTGGATGATTCCACTCCTACAGCTTCTCCTCCTGAGGATTTCTCATTTTCAGAGACTCTGCATTCCATGAGGGAGCACTTTAAATGGGAAGGCCAAGATTACTCTGATTCCAGGAAAAGGCTTAGGGAATTCTTGTTTTTACCCCAGCATAGGCCCTTAGCCATACCTCCTGTGTTGAATGTGGTGGAAGATGTTTTTGCACAGGCTTCCCTGAACCCTGATTGTTTGCCTCCTGCTCCTGTTAAACCTGATAGGTACTATAGGGTGCCTGAAGCTCATAAGTATCTTTTTAAGAGTCCTAGGGCAGACCCAGAAACTGTTTCTCAGGGACCTAAAGGTGTTAAGGCCTCTGTTGTTAAAAACCCTGTTCCCACTGATAAAGAGGCAAGGGCTTTGGATAGATGGGGAAAGAAAGTGTATACTTCTTCCACTTTAGCCATGAGGGCGTTGAATTGTCAGTTTCACATGCTAAAATATCAAAATTATCTCCTTTCACAATTGAAATCTAAGGTGGATGCTTTGGCGGAAGGTATTGAGTGTAAAGAGTTGCTGGATTTAGTTCATGTGTCTGAACAAGTGGGTAAGCATTCTTTGCAATGTGGTTTTGATGCTGTACAGGCCTCCTCGAGGGTGGCTGCCACTAGTTCTGTTCTTCGCAGGCATGCCTGGTTGAGGGATCAGAATTTAGCTGAGCATGTTAAGTCAAGGATTTTGGATGCTCCTTTACAGTCTGATGTGTTGTTTGGTTCACCTGTGGAAGCAGTTTTAAAGAAAATGGAGGACAAAGCTAAGTCTATGCAAACTGTTAAAGATTTTTGCAGGTGCAGCCACCAAGTTTAGTAAATTGGCCTACTAAGGGATGGACATATCCTGCTTATGATTCCCAGTCTAGGGGTAGGTCTAGACGTGGTAGGGGCAGAGCTCAAGGTTCTTTTAGGCCTAGAACAGGAGTTCACCTGCTCAGACTTCTGGTGAGGGCAGGGGTCAGTCCTTTCGTAAACAGACCCAATGACCTGCCTTTTCAGCTGCCAGTAGATTCTCGCCTGGCAGCTCCTTTGGGAGGAAGACTGTCTCTTTTCAAAGAAAATTGGGATTTAATTACTCAAGACAGATGGGTGTTGGATATCATTCACCACGGTTACAGGTTTTATTTCCATACATTGCCCCCTTTCAAAGGCATGCCAGACGTTCCTCCTCCACAAAGGAAAGAGGCTCACAAGCAAATTTCTCTGTTACTCCAAATAGGGGCCATTCAGCCAGTCCCTGTATCAGAAAGGGGCCTAGGATTTTATTCTCGCCTGTTCCTAGTACCAAAGAAGGGGAACACGTGGAGACCAATTTTGGATTTATCTATCCTCAACACTTATCTGGACATTCCCAAGTTCAAGATGTTGACGTTACAACAGCTTTTACCTCTGCTGGGCAAAGATCACTGGATGGTAACTTTAGATCTCAAGGAAGCTTACCTTCATGTGCCTATAAGACTAAGTTGCAGGAAGTATCTGCGTTTCGAGCTGGAAATTCTCATTATCAGTTCTCTGCATTGCCCTTTGGCTTATCTACTGCCCAGAGTATTCACAAAGGTTCTGGCTCCAGTGATAGCTTACTTCAGGCTAAAAGGAATTCAAATCTATCCTTACTTGGACGACTGCCTGATTCTGGCTCAAGAAAAGGAAGACCTTCTACAGCATCTGGAATATGTTATAGCAGTGCTAAGATGCCTAGGGTATTCTGTGAACGAAATAAAGTCCAGTCTAGTACCCTCTCAAGACATGTGCTTTCTGGGTGTGAGACTGAATACAGCAGCCCAGATGGCCTTTTTAACCCCGGATAAACAAAAGAGTCTATCCCTTTACTTCCATCAACTATCTCATCAGTCCGTGCTGACTGCAAGGACAGACCTTCAAGCATTAGGGTTCATGGCATCTTGTATTCTGGTGCTTCCCAATGCCAAACTGCATATGAGGAAGCTGCAATGGTATCTCAAAAATGTATGGACACAGCACTGCCAGGATTTGGACACTGTCATTCAAATAATACCTTGCCTTCAAAAAGAATTTTTGTGGTGGGCTCAGGAATGTCACCTAAACAAGGGACTCTCTGTGACCCGGCCAGAGGCGAGTCAGATTTTAACGACGGATGCCTCGGACATTGCTTGGGGAGCTCATCTGAATGGAAAGTGGATACAAGACAAGTGGCCTGCCAGACTACAGCATCTACATATCAACATGAAGGAGATGTTAGCAGTCCAGTTTGCATTAATGGCTTTCAAGGAGTTACTTCTTCCAGGGCAGGTGTTGATTCTAACAGACAACACAACTGTCATGTGGTACATCAACAAACAAGGGGGAACACATTCTTATCCTCTATGCAGGCAAGCAATGATTTTATGGGAGACTGCGCTCAGCTTGCAACTAACTCTTCAGGCAAGGTTTCTGCCGGGAGCACAGAACTCCTTAGCAGATGTGTTAAGCAGACAAATCATGGATCCCCACGAGTGGAAACTGGATCTTCATGTATTTCAGAAATTGACAGTGTCATGGGGAACTCCAGACATAGATCTGTTCGCTTCTCCGCTAAACCACCAGCTGCCAAAGTTTTGCACAAAGGGGTTTCATCACACAGCTTGGAAAGTGGATGCTCTTTCTTTCAGTTGGAAAAATCTTCATGTGTATGCCTTTCCACCTCTGCCTCTTCTTCCAAAGGTGCTCTTAAAGGTCAGACAAGACAAGCCAAGGATGATTTTAATAGCTCCAGATTGGCCTCAGCAACACTGGTACCCACTACTAAGGAGTCTGGTAAGGAAGCCTCCATGGCCTTTACCTTTGATTCCACATCTGTTATCTCAGAAGGACGGTCATCTGCTCAATGTCAAGCTTCACTCTCTTCATCTAACAGCCTGGCATATTCTGTGTTGTAACACAGCAGGTCTCAACTTCCTCAACAAGTTTTAAATGTGATTATGGAAGCTAGAAGACCTAGTACAAGGAAAGTGTACGCAGAAAAATGGAAGAGATTTTTATTTTGGAGTACAGCAAAGAATTTGGAGATTTCTGAGCCTAATTTGAGTGTGGCTCTTCAATATCTTACTGAGTTATTGGACAAAGGTTTGTCCTTCCCTTCCATTAAGATTCATGCTGCAGCAATTTCAGCTCACTATGATTGTGGCCCACCATTGTTTTCGCATCCTTTGTTCAAGCAGTTTCTTGAGGGCAAAGAATATAAGACCCCAATGAGAGCTCCTACTCCTGCTTGGGATCTCAATTTTGTGTTGGAAAAACTTACTCTACAACCTTTTGAGCCTGCGGCTACTGCTGAATTGAAATACTTGTCATGGAAGACTGCTTTTCTGTTGGCTATTACTTCTGCAAGAAGGGTGTCTGAGTTGCAGGCCCTTATGGCAGTAGAGCCCTTTTTGATTTTCCATAAGGATAGGGTATCATTACGTACTAATCCTTCCTTTCTGCCTAAGGTGGTTTCTAGTGTGGCTTTAAACCAAACTATTCATTTGCCTACTTTTTATGCAGACCCCCAAAATAAAGGGGAAAAGATTTTGCACACTTTAGATGTACACAGGCAATTGCGTTATTATTTAAGCAGGACTAAGGATTTTAGGCAGTCTCAGCAGTTGTTTGTTTCTTTTGCTTTCAGTTCGCAGGGCAAGCCTGTGTCAAAACAAACTATTTCTAGGTGGATTGGGTTTTGCATTGCTTTTTGTTATTCCCATCATGGCAAGGAGATTCCTGCTGGGATTAGGCCTCATTCCACTAGGGCTACTGCCACTTCAACAGCATTTCTAAGGGGGGTGGCAACTAAGGATATTTTGGAGGCAGCTACTTGGAGTTCAGTGCATACTTTCTCTAAGCATTATCACCTTCCTCTCTACTCTAAGTCTAGGGCTGGTTTTGCCACAGCTATTTTGCAAGGCATGTTGTCAGCTCCTGCTTCTTTATGATTTGCCAGCCTCCCTTACCTCTGCTTTGGGATTCTACCCAATAGTTAGGACTGCAGCAATGTGGAATGAAGAACATAGTACAGTTTTGTACCTACCATAAATGTAGATGTTCGAGGATCCACATTGCTGCAGTCCAATTTACCCTCCCTCCTTCCCCTCTGTGTTTAGGGGTGGTTGTGTAGGTGAGGTTATATGCTGATAATTTTGTATATATTGTACATATTTTTGGTGCAGGTATATTGGGCCTTGTCTTTTTAGGGTCTTCTGACATCTGGGGCAAGAAAAGACTGAGGATATGACGTCGGTCATGCGCATTAGTACCCTGACGTACTGACGTCAGTCTAATGCGCCCTGACCGACGTCAGCCATATACTTTGGTATTCGGGCCGACTGGACAGCGGACTACCCCAATAGTTAGGACTGCAGCAATGTGGATCCTCGAACATCTACATTTATGGTAGGTACAAAACTGTACTTTTGGAAACAATAATACCAATAATTCCATGTTTGCAAAAGGAATTTCTATGGTGGGTCCAAGCATGCCAAACAAACACAGGTTTTCCATTCTGCAAGCCTCAAGCAAATCAAGTCATCACAACAGACGCCTCAGACTACGCCTGGGGGGCGCACATGACAGATGGGTGCATTCAGGGCAAATGGTCCCAAAAGGAAAAGCACCTTCACATCAATCAAAAAGAAATGCTAGCAGTGATAAATGCAATTACAGCTTTCAAGGACCTCCTGCATCCAGGGCAATTATTGATAAGAACAGACAACACCACAGTAATGTGGTACATAAACAAGGCTGAACGCATTCATACCCCCTGTGCAGGCTAGCCATGTCGCTTTGGAACTTGGCTCTGGAATGGCAAATCAAACTTCAAGCACAGTACTTGCCAGGATTGGAAAACACGCTGGCAGACAATCTAAGCAGAAATATGCCAGACCCACACGAATGGAAGTTGCATCCTCAAGTGTTTACAAAGATAATCCAAGCGTGGGGAAGGCCAGACCTAGATCTCTTCGCCTCCCACAGGAATCATCAATTGAAAAAGTTCTGTTCAAGGACCTTTCATCCAAAGGCCTGGAGAGTGGACGCCTTTTCTTTCAGTTGGGCAGCATGGACAGTTTACGCTTTCCCACCTTTGCCTCTTCTGCCCAAGGTGCTCTTGAAAGCAAGAGCAGACAGACCGAAGATGATACTGATTGCTCCAGACTGGCCAAGACAACACTGGTACCCACTCCTGAGGAGCCTAACGCATACTCCTCCCTGGACCCTACCTCTAATGCCTCTTCTACTGACTCAGCACAGCTACAAAACTCTTCACAGTCAGCTGAAAACACTCAATCTGGCTGCATGGAAAATTCCTTAACACCACAACAGACCCTACTCTCCAAAGAGGTGCAGGATGTCATTTTGGAGGCCAGAAGGCCATCTACTAGAAAGGCTTACTCTGCAAAATGGAAACTGTTTTGCGCTTGGAATGAGAAAAAAGGCCAGGATCCTAGAAAACTGAATTTGCCTCAGATATTACAGTATCTAGCTGAGCTGTTGAACAGTGGACTTTCATTTCCCTCCATCAAAATTCATGTTTCAGCCATTTCTGCAGAATACAACACTGATCCACCCTTATTCTCTCACCCACTTTTAAGACAGTTCCTCAGAGGAGCTAAGAATATAAGACCTCCAAGGAAACAACCAATACCAGCCTGGGATCTTAACTACATTCTAGAAAAATTAACATTACCTCCCTTTGAACCAGCTGCCTCAACAGATTTGCAATATTTGTCCTGGAAAACAGCTTTCCTTCTGGCCATTACCTCTGCTCATAGGGTTTCGGAACTACAAGCCCTCATGGCTGTGCAGCCCTTTCTCATCTTCCATCAGGACAGGGTTTCCCTACGAACCAACCCGTCATTTATGCCTAAGGTAGTATCCAGGTTAGCTTTAAATCAGGCCATACACTTACCTACCTTTTACCCCAATCCTCAAAACAAAGGGGAAAGGCTGCTACATTCCTTAGACATCCATAGACAGCTACGTTACTATTTGGACAGAACAAAGCCTTTCAGGAAATCAGAACAACTTTGTGTCCTATGCTGTAGGAGCTCAAGGGAAGCCAATTTCCAAACAGACAATTTCAAAATGGATAGGCCACTGCATACGGTTTTGTTACTCCTTTCATGGCAAACCTGTTCCTACAGGCATCAGATCCCACTCCACAAGGGCCACAGCTACCTCTACAGCCTTCCTCAGAGGAGTCCCTACCAAAGATATTTTGGAGGCAGCCACTTGGAGTTCTGTGCATACCTTCACAAAACACTACCACCTGCCTTTATACTCCAAAACTAGAGCAGGCTTTGCCACTGCTGTGTTGCAGGGCATTCTGGCTGCTCCCAGTTCCACCTAGTGCCTACCACCCTGTGCGTAGCTTTGGGATTCTACCCATCTGTGATTACTGCAGCTGTATGCACGATGAACATAGTACAGTTTTGTACCTACCATAAATGTAGATGTTAGAGTGCTAATACAGCTGCAGTACAGGTTTCCCTCCCTCCTTCACCTCTTGGTAAAGGCCTAGTGGCTAACACCTCCTCATACAACCTGATTGGGTTATCCTTCTATGGTGTATTTGCTTGCAACTACTGATTTTTGATTATATTGCATTGCTTGATTATATATATAATTTATGTATTGCCTTCCTTCTGGGGGCACCTGACATCTGGGTCAAGAAAGACTGAAGAAAATGGCGTCAGCTGTGGCTTATATACCCCTGTCGCACTGACATCAGGAAAGGAAGCGACAACAACCGACGCCGGACCTAGATTTTGGAATTCAGCCAACCGAGGACCCGCCTGACTGCAGAAAACCCATCTGTGATTACTGCAGCTGTATTAGCACTCGAACATCTACATTTATGGTACGTGCAAAACTGTACTTTTTTTTTTTTATTCAGAAGCAGCTCAGTGGGCAATAAAAGTTATCCATCAGGGGGAGTCATTAAACAGAGAGGGGGGCTCTGCTTTTCATTCTTCTGATGGAAATGCTCATTGAGAGACTTTGCTGATGGTACCTTTTCCAGTGTCCCAAAGGAAAATGATAGAGAGAAAAGTACAGGAGTTAGCTAGAAGAATGGGGGACCGGAGTCTGGTGTTTGGAGATGAACAGGAAGAAAACCAGCAACGAGGACGTTTGTGAATAAATGTCAGAATGTAAAGCATCAGTCCTATTTCTGAAATAGGGCTTGAAAAGAAAACGTGGCTCAAAGATTGGAATGTTTTTTGGCTTTGCCTCAGTCCCCCAACAAGTTGAACATATCCCACTTCATGTCATTAATGTTTGGAAAGAAACTAAAAGGGAAAAAGGGAGAAGGATGGGAAAAGCAGCTGTAAGGAAAACAAATTTTGTTCATATTTATATAACATTTTTGACTGCTTTTCTTAAAATATTTTCAGTGATTGTAAAAGTTACTGAAGTAAGCAGATGCTTTTATTTTTTTATGTAGGTATTACATTGTTGTAAAAAGAAGAAAAGCTGGATAAAAGCATAATGACATTTTCTGTGAATGCGAGTGAAATTTAAAAAAAGAGACAGTGTAAATATTTAAGTGCCAGTTGATAAATCTGGAGTGGAGGACAAGTCTACATTTAGATCTTGTGTTTTCATGGAAACAAGCAACAAGTAGAGTAAAGGTGAAGGCAATACATTTGAGGGGTGTGGACATTGTTTAAAAATGAAATGTAAAAGCTACCAAGGGCAAAGCAGTCCAGTAAAGTTTAAAATATTGGAAGAGCGAGCAGCTTTTCTGGTAACTACTTCAATGCATTTACTAAAGTGGAATGTCATTTCTTTTTATGTAAAGATAACCACAACTTTTCTGAAGGGTAAAAGTTAATGTTTTCTGAAAACATACAAGCTTTTCACATCTGGGAGGGGAGTAAAGACAAAAACAGTAATTAGTGTAAGTAGAAGCACATGCTATAACTTGCATCTTAATTTAAAGTTAAAATTATCCATGCTAAATTTTACCTGTCTGAACAGCTGTTGACTTGGGACATTAGTTCCTGTCAGGAGGGTTTCCACTCCAGGGACCTAAATAAGTCCTGCAACTTGAATAGGATGTGCTGGAGGGACAGTTTTGTCTCCCAGTGACTGCCGTGGCTTTGGAATAGGTTGCCAATTCATGTGAGGCAGAGCACCTCTGACACTGTTCAAAAGGCACCTGTGTGGGTGGATGAGGCTCCATAAATTCTTATTGGAGGTAGTACCTACAGCCCTCCTGGACATGGGTAGTTATTAATAAATACAGTCCTGGGTATTGACTACAGTATCTGTGGTATTACATTGGGATGAAATGGCTAGGCTTGAAACTACCTCTGGGTTGATAGCCGAGTAACCTCCTATGATCCTATAAGATGTGCATAGTTCTGTTTGTTTTAAGGTCAGTAGGTTATACTGGTGGTGGGGGTGGGGTTTTTTTTGTTTGAAGGTTTCCATTAAAACAAAAGGTATTGTAAAATTTGCCATAGGTTCAAATGGAGATGACAAAAAAGCAACTGTGTAAAAGATCAACCTGCCAGACAGTGGGTGCATGTAATACACAAGCTGGAAGTAAAAAAGTTGGCAATCGGGTTAATGTTGGCTGCCTGTCGGGAGCCAGAATCCGCCACATAACACAAGCACTCAGGTCACTCCAGAACAAGTACAAATATGACTCTGTTGTCGTTCATGTTGGTGTGAATGACCTGAGGCATACCTCCCTGGACTACATGAAAAGAGACATGGAAGAGCTCTCTGATCATGTTGCCCAGGCTGGTATGACCCTGACCCCCGAGTAGCATCCTGCCCTCACCAAGAATGATACCTCAGTATAAAGAAAAAATTATCCATTTCAACAATTGGCTAAGCTTGTGGTGTCATTCAAAGGGGATCGATCCACTGTGTCAGCGTGGGAAGGCATGCTCGACGAGCCTCATTGTTTCGCAAGAGACTGCTTGCACCTGTCACCCTAGGCTTTTGAATGCTGGCCAAGGCTCTTGCTGCCCCCATACTGCCTTTTTTAGACAAGGCTCAAAAGTCAAACCCACCTCCGTAAACAGCACAATTAACAAAAAACTGAGGGTTATGCTACTGTACGCCAGGAGTTTAAATCTCAAAATGCATGTACTCTAAGCACTCCTCAGTATGGAGAACATAGACATCTGTGCAGTAACTGAAACCTGGTTCAAGGCTCCAGAGTGCACCCCAACACTACTGGGCTACAACTCATACCACACGTTTTGGCCACAGAACACGGACTGAAACACAAGGAGGGGGTGTATCCATATTCATCAAGAATACCTGCACCTCCAGGTTAGTGGCGCAGCATGGTACCTCTAAGATCATCAGTGTGCAACTAACATCGGGCACATCTGCAATGCAAATTGTGGCCTGCTACAGATCACCCTCCATAACCCAGGACCACCACTCCACCTTTCTGGAGACACTGGAAAACATGAAGGGCCTACCAAACACCCTAATATTGGGCGATTTCAATTACCCTACCATTCACTGGGAAAACTAGAGTACAAATTCCCAGGCCCAGCGCTTCCTGGAATTCATAGACTCAAACGCCTTGGATCAGCTGGTAAACTCCCCTACCAGAGGTGAAAACATATTGGACCTGGTCATCACCAACATGGGTGACAGGTGTTCCACACCGGAGGCCAACCAGTCACTGGTTAGATCAGACCATAAACTAATCACTCTGGATGTCCACACCCCACCACCACCCCCAACTAAGGAAACCACAGTAAAAAACTTTTCTAAAGCAAACTTCACCTTACTTAGGACAGAGGTGGTAAGTTTCACAGCTTCCACGCTAAAGGATAACGCTGCCAGAGATGCAGAAACCTTTACAAATGCACTCTGAGCACCTACAAGGATGCATGGATCGTGCCATCCCTAGCAAAACCAAGACTCACTCCTCTGAGAAGGAAACCAGTTTGGTGGACCCCTGCAATAAACAGGCTATACAATGGAAGGAGGAAACTAGTTCAGAAAAAAAGCAAATCCCAAGAAGGAAAGACGTCCCTGATTAGTATCAGTAAGAAACTGAGGTCCCTCATGAAGTCATCCAAGGCTAACTTCGAAAGAAAAATAGCCAAGGATTCAAAAGATAACCACAAAGCCTTCTGTTAGCTGTGTTAAGAATCTAAGTGGCAACTCGCAGATATGCACTGAACTAGTGCAAAATAGCACAAAATATACTGAACCTACTGATATTGCCAACATCCTGACAGATAGTCAGTGCAAACTTCACCCCCCCCCTCTCACTTCCAAAAGGGCCCCACAACAATACCGGAAAAGTATAGTGTCCCAAAAATCACCGATGCACAGGTGAAAACGGCCATTTCAAAAGCCAAAAACGCAGCGTCAATGGGACCAGATTGTGTCCCAAGCCGCGTCTTGCACGAACTACAGAACAAACTAACCCCTCACCTAAACACGCTGTTCAGCCTCAGCTTTTCCACAGGCTACGTGCCCATAGAATGGCGCACAGCAGCGGTTATTCCTCTCCACAAAGGAGGGGCCACAACTGACCCTGGTAACTATCGCCCCATAAGCCTGACTAGCCTGGTCTGTAAGGCTATGGAGCGCATCATCATGGAACTCATTAACAAAGACATTGGGAACCTCCAAACACTTGACCCGACCCAGTTCTGCTTTAAGGGCAGATCATGCCTACTAAACCTGGTTGACTTCTTCAAGACGGTCTCCAAGGCCGTAGACAAGGGAAAGGTGGTTCACACAGCCTACCTTGACCTTGCCAAGGCTTTCAACACCATTCCCCACTCAGGTATTATAGGAAAAACTCACCAGCCTGAACATAAACCCCTACATCACGAGATGGGTTGCCAACTGGCTTAGACAGAACTCACACAGTAAGAATAGCGGGCTCCAGGTCAGACTCTAAACCAGTCACAAGTGGTGTCCCACAAGGCTCGGTCCTGGGAACCCCTACTGTTCGGCATATACTTCTCAGAAGTATAGTCAAACAGAAGGACTATGGCTAACCAAGTTCACCAATGACTGCAAACTGAGAGCCATAATTGACTCTCCGGCTAACACAGACATCCTCCAAAAGGGCCTTACTGAGATGGACACCTGGTGTCAAAGTCATGGCCTCAAGCTAAATGCCAAAAACATGCATAGTCATCCCGTTTGGGGAAAAACAAAACACCCACAAATTACCACATAGGTGGCAGCCCCCTTAATACAGAAGACGTAATAAGAGATCTGGGGACCCAGGTAGATAGTGATCTCTCCTTTGACAATCATAGTGCCAAAGTAGTTAGGAAATCCTTCTATGTGGCCCATCTAATTACTAAAGGGTTTTCATATAGAAATAGAGATTATAGTGCCCCTCTACTCGTCACTCATTAGACCTATCTTAGGGTACAATGCCCCATTTTGGATGTACCTGACAAGACACTTCCAACAGCTGGAAAGACCACAGAAGTACCTCACCAAGAGGATTACTGGTCTCAAACATATGTCCTATGCAGCCCGACTGAAAAAAACTCCAGCTGTACTCAGTGGCATATCGCTTACTTAGAGGTAATCTCTGCCTGATTTACAAAGCCATGTCCAACTCAATTGATGGACATGCTCCACCTAAAGAAATCCAAGTCACTGCGAGCCATGCGCTCTAGTGAGCTAAACCTTGCCACAACAGTAAATAGAACATGCAGGAGGGATAAATTCCTGTCAGAGACTCCCCATGCTTTGGAACAAAATTCCAGATTACATCAGGCAGAGCCCCTCACTAACACTCTTCAAGAGAAACCATGACGAGTGGATGGGTAACAGAAAATACACCCCTGAGATCGCTTCTTTGGCTCTGCTTGACAGAGAATCAGTTAATTAATCAATGGGGCGGCGAAAGCCGACACACACTGGCTAGGCTTATAAATGCCCTCGGGCAGATAGCATAGTACCTAACTGTGAACCTATGTAATAGGTGGGACTAATTTATGTTCTACTATTCCTATGTTGCAGTGCTCTAGTTGTGGGATTATCTGCCCTCAGGCAATGTGTCGGCTCCTATACAAAAGCTTCAACTTGGCTGTTGCGTGCGTGTGATGTCAGATGTAAGGCCATAAACAAGGGGCTTTAAATGTGACATTTGCACGCACAATCCCCATAACTTCAGCCACAGACTGACACATCGTGTGATCGTTCCTTCTCAGACGTCACATCTAAAAGCTAAGTAACCTGTTGGGTTTCTGTTTTTTCATACATAGCAGATTATTGCTTAGGCTTGATTGTTGTAGCAATTTTTAACTGATGTCAGGTAAAAAAAGGAAAATGCCAGCCATGATAGGTGTGTTTTATGCTTAAGCCGGGAGCACGACAATTCTGTCTGCTCCATTTGTCAATCATTTGTGCCAAAGAACCTGTGCAGGTGTCTGGCCGCTTTAAACCTTTACCTAGAAAATTAGAGCCTTAAGCGGTTAGCCCTAAGAATGGATCCCACATCGGAGGCTGTATCCGAACCTCCGAGTAAGAAGCCCAAGATTCCTAGGCCTTCTTTGCCTGCCGCTTTGTTACCGGACATCCCACCAAGTGCCGATTTTAGGGGTTGAGGGGCACCCGGTGGATCCGTCTACTTCAGCAATGACCTTTGGGGAAGCCATTTCTCAGCCAACAACTGGCACATCCTCAACCTACACAGACTGCTGTCGATGTTGAGCCAGATTCTGTGGAACCTCCGACCGGGATCCAGACTTATGAAATGGTTGCCTCAAAACCTAATGCCAGGCCGGTTCCAACTTCCACCCTGGCCAAAAAGAAACAAAAAAACAAGCATGTCTCTATTCCAGAAGGCCTACCAGATTAGCAGTCCTTCACTTGCTCCCTCATGCAGGCCTTTATGGCCCTTAGGCCTTCATCCTAAACCTCCACTACTCTGCTTTTACTCAGCCCTAGGCCTGCCTCTACCTCTTCCCTCCCACTCATGGCCTCTCAGGTTAGGGAGGAAGAGCCGGAAGAGCATGATTCTTCCTTTTCTTCCTCAGAGGACTCTCTATCCTATACCTCCCAGATTGCTTCTCCCCAGGAGTATTCTCCTGATGAGGTATCTGTTGAAGGGGGATTCTCCCCCTGAGGATTTTACCTTTGGTGAGGCCATCACCAAGATGAAAGGTTATTTAAAGTTTGATACTTCACAAATGGACACTCGAAGGAGGTACTTTGAGCTCCTACAAGTAGAATCCCCCTCCCCTTCTGTTGTTACTCCAGTTCTGCCTGGTTACTTGGATGCCTTTAATTCAGCACCTAAGGCCCCAGAGCCACAGCCACCTGCCCCCAGCAGCCTGACTGCTTCTACAAGGTACCAGAGGAGCAAAATTTCTTAGTTAAACTTCCCTTGCCAGACCCAGCAGTGATTGCCACCTCCCCTGATAAGCAATCCCGACTGCTTCCTTCCGCCTCTCTCCTACCCATAGATAAAGATAGCAAATCTGTGGATAAGATTGGCAAGAAAGTATACACCTCCTCCACACTGGCTTTCAGAGCCATTAATTATCACTCACATGACCAGGTTTGCCCTGGACTTGGTGTCTCAAGCCTCCTCCATGCTGGCTTCTATCCCTGACAGCCCCATTAAAGCTGACATCTCCTCCAAACTGTCCCTGGCTCATCAAGTAGCCAGGCACTCTGATGCAGCTATGATGCTGCAGACGCATCTGCCCGCTCTGCTGCATCTACGTCTGTCCTCAGGAGATGCTCCTGGCTGAGACTTCAGAATCTCCCAGAAGACTTAAAATCCAAGATCTTGGATGCCTCCTGAATCACTGTTTCCCAAAAAGGAAATCATCTGCAGATCTCCAAGAATCTGCAAGAAAAAAATAAGGGATTGCAGGACACTAAATATCTACCGGTGTCCCCCATTCCCAAGTAACTACCCTAAGACCATTTTTGTAAGGCATAACCCTGTACAGACTGGTGCCTCCTCTTACAGATCTAGAAGAGGGGCAAGAAGACTTACCATGTCCAGACCTAATGCACCACCTCCTCAGCCCAGACAACCCTTTCATGACAGAGGAGGTCCCAATAATATGACTGCCTTGCCCACCTGCCACTCTCTGCACGCCTTCCCTGTCTGGCAAACCATCACCATGGACCGACGGGTACTATCAATTATCCAAAAAGGATATTTCTTATCCTAGAAAGAAAAAACACCCAGGAAAGGCATCCCATATTCCCCCAAAAAACAACTACATCTCCTTCCACAGGTTCTGTCAGACCCTACTAAAGCTTGGCACCGTAAGGAGGGAAAGGGATTTTACTACCATCTCTTTCTGGTCCCCCAAAAAAGAGGCCCTTGGAGACCTACCGTAGACCTCTCCTTTCTAAATCTTCATTTTCAGGTACCCACCTCCAAGATGCTGTCACTTCCCACCCTGCTACCTCTTATTCCAGCCAAGGGCTTTATGGCAAACTTGGACCCAAAAGAGGCCTACCTACACATACCCATCAGGGCTTCCCACAGAAGATTTCTGTTTTTCTCTGGGTCATCCTCTCATTTCCAGTTTACTGCTTTACCCTTTGGTTTGTCCACTGCCCCTCCCCCCCCAAGTGTTTACAAAAGCCTAGCCCCAGCCATTGCCTTCTGCAAAACTCAGGGAATCCAGATTTACCCCATATATGGATGACATCCTAATACTGGTAGAGTCAAAAGATACCCTCTCAAAGCATCTGCACTTTACCATGTCCCTTCTGCAAAATCTAGGGTTCACCACCAACCTCCCAAAGTCCTCATTGAACCCAGACCAGGACAAGATTTTTCTAGGTTGTAGAATCAGAACAGACAAAATGAAGGCCTATCACTGACTTCCCACTTCAAGGAAATCCTTCACTCTCAGAAGGTAACAGCAAGGCTATTCCTTTGTCTCCTGAGCTTAATGGCAGCAACCATCCCTATGCTACCACTGGCCAGAATGCACATGCGCAAGCTACAATGGTACATCAAAAACATTTGGTCCAGTACCTGAATTACTTAGAACAGGTTATTCCTCCTCTTCCTTGTCTGAAGGCAGAAATCAACTGGTGGATCCAGCGAATCCAGCTAAACCCAGGACTTCCACTACTTCGTCCCAACCCAAATAATGCATACAGATGCCTACGATTAAGGTTGGGGGTGACACTGGCATCTTACAGGGTTCAGGCAAATTGGCACCCTTCTCTACAGGCTAAGCACATCAATGTCAGAGAAATTACAGCAGTCTTCCTAGCTCTAAAGACCTTTACCCCTCTACTTTCACCGGGGGTACTTCTGATAGTGACCGACAACACCACTGTAATGTGGTACCTCAACAAACAGGGAGGAACAAAGGCTTATCAGCTGTGTAGACTAACCCTGCTGATATGGGACCTGGCCTCTCCCCATAACTTGTCCCTGCAAGCAAGCTACATTCCCTCCCAAGACAACAAGCAAGCAGATCTCCTAAGCAGGATAACCTCTCCACAGCACGAATTGATGCTGGACAGGCGGTCTTCCTAGATATAGTCCACCGGTGGGGCACTCAACAAATAGACCTGTTTGCCTCCCCCCAGAAAAGGCAGCTGTAGACCTTCTGCTCAAGGACCTATTCCCCTCTAGCATGGAGGGTAGACTTTTTCAGCATCTCTTGGGAGGGGAAGTTTCTTTACGCTTCCCCCCTTTCCAATGATCCAGAAAGTCCTCCTGAAAATCAAGGACAAACCAAAAATCTTATTAGTGACTCCCTACTGGCCAAGGCAGCACTGGTTTCCCCCTACTTCAAAATCTAGCCAAAGGCAATCTCTGCAATTTATCCTACAAGTTGGACCTACTAACACAAGAAAAAGGAGCTCTCTTCCACCCACCCTTGCAGATGTTATCCCTGACTCTGTGGGTGATAAACCTTTGGTCCCTTTCAGAGACCACTACTCAGAGGATGTGCTTTCAGCCCTGAGGGAGGCCAGGAAACCTACGACAAGGAAATCTTACCTAGCTAAATGGGAATGTTTTACTAAGTGGTGTCTGGACAAGGGTAAGGACCCTTTCATTGCTAATACCCTACTTGGCTCTTGCCTAGATATCCTCATCCCGCCCCCATTAAGGAAATCACAGTAAAAAAAATTCTCCAAAGTCAACTTCATGCTTCTTAAGACAGAAGTGGTGAACTCATGACACCCATGCAGATGGACAATACAGTTACAACTGCTGAATCCTACGTTGATGCACTCTATAAGCACTTACACAAGTGCATGGATCGTGCTATTCTAAACAGAACCAAGATGCTATCCTCCGAAAAAAAAAGGAAGCCAATCTGGTGGTCCCCTGCCTTTAACTCCTACAACAAAACTGTTGCAAAAGAGAGTAATTGGTCAGCCTCAGTACGAAGCTGAGATCCCTTATAAGATCCTCCAAATCTAGCTACAAAAACAAAATCGCCACTGATTCTAGGGACAACCACAAAGCATTCTGTAGCTATGTCAAGAATCTCAATGGCAACACCCAGATCTGCTCTGAGTTGCAGCACAACAGCATGAAAATTACTGAACCAATTGATATTGCCAACGTCTTGGCAGATGAGTTTGGTGCTAACTTTGCCCTTCTCTTACCCCCTAAAGGGCCCCTATCTATACAGGAAGAATGCAGAGTCCCCTGTAATCACAACTACACAGGTAAAAGCTGTACTCTTTTAAGCCAAAAACACAGCATCCGTGGGACCGGACAGCATCCCAGGCTGCGTTTTACACGAACTTCAGAATGAACTGGCTCCTTACCCAAGCACTACGTTCATAGTCTCATCAGGCTTTCTGCCCACTGAATGGCACACAGCAACAGTTATCCCACTCCACAAAGGGGGAGCCACCACTGGTCCTGGGAACTATCTCCTTATTAGCCTGACGAGTCTGGTCTGCAAGGACATGGAACGTATCATCATGGCACTCCGAAACAAAGACATTGGTAACCTCCAAACTCTGGACCTAACCCAGTTCGGGTTTGTGAAAGGCAGGTCATGCCTCCTGAACCTGATTTACTTCTTTGAGGCAGTCACCAAAGCTGTAGACTAGGGTAATGTGGTTCACACAGCCTATCTTGACCTCGCCAAGGCTTTCGACACCATCCCTCACTCTGAAATTATAACTAAACTAATTATAAATCCCTACGTCACAAGATGGGTTGCCAATTGGCTCACTGATAGAACCCACACTGTAAAAGTTGCAGACTCCAAATCTGACTTCAAACCAGTGACAAGTTGGGAGTACCACAGGGTTTTGTCCTGAGACCTCTCCTACTTGGTATCTACTTCTCTGAAGTACAGGCTAACACAGAAGGCCTTTGGCTAACAAAGTTCGCAGATTACTGCAAGCTAGGAGCCATAGTGGAGTCCCCAAATGATGTGGACATCCTACAGAAGGGCCTTACTGAGACAGATGCCTGTTGTCAGAGCCATGGCCTCAAGCTCAATGCCAAAAAGTGCATTGTCATCCCCTTTGGTAAAAGCTCTGTACCCATGAACTACCACATAGGCATCAGTCTTGACTCCAAATGTGTGATGGGACTTCTCTCTCCTTTGATAATCACATCGCTACAGTAGTCAGGAAATCCTTCTGCGTGGCACACCATCACAAAACGGCTCTCATCTAGGAAAAGAGGTCATTGTTCCCCTCTACTCGACACTCAGACCGATTATAGAGTAAAATGCCTCTTTTGGAATGTACCTCACAAGACATCAGCAGCAGCTGGAAAGGCCACAGAAGTACCTCACAAAGAGGATTACTGGCCTCAAACAGATGCCCTACACTGACAGTCGCCAAAAACTCCAGCTTTACTCCGTAGCATATCGCCTACTCCGAGGTGATCTCTGCCTAACATATAAAGCTGTCAAACCCAGAGCTGTTGGACATGCTACACCTAAAGAAATCCCAATCCCTCCAAGCTACATGCTCTAGGGACCTAAACTTTGTCACCACAATAAACAGGACATGCTGGAGGGCTAGATTCCTGTCCCAGAGACTTCCCATATTCTGGAACATGCTACCCATCTATGTCTAGCAAAGTTCCTCATAGCACTCTTAAAGAAAAATCTTTAAGTGGATGGGAAATAGGAGCTACACCCTGGGGATCACTTCTATGGCTCTGCTCGACAGGGGCACAGGAAATTAACTTTCTTGGGTGGCGTAAGCCAGGGAACCTTGTTGGCTAGGCTTCCTTAGGCCCTTGGGCTGATAGCCTAGTACCTACCTGCGAACCTGTTATGTGCGTCAGTTGATGGAGTAGACTTTCCTACTCAGTGAAAGTACACCTATCTGCAATTTCAGCCTGCTTGCCTCTTGTTCCACCCTTGATAGCCAGACTCTGATGCTCTTCCTAAAAGGGGTGCTACACATGAGACCCCCAAAGAAAACTATCCCTCTACCCTTGGACCTCAACTACTTCCTCAAAGCTTACCCAACACCCTTTTGAACCAGCTGGGACTTCTTCTCTGCAAATATGTACATGGAAAACCGTCCTAGTGGCTATCACTTCAGCCAGAAGGGTTTCAGAGTTGCAGGCCTTGATGCCCCCACACTACTTTCCACAAGGACAGGGTCACCCTGAGAACTAATCCCTCCTTTATGCACAAGGTGGTCATTGACTTGTCACTTAACCAATCCATCTGCCTACCCACTTTTCCTCTCCCACTAATGGAGAGAGTATACTACACTCCCTGGATGTGCATAGGCAGTTAAGATTTTACCTGGACAAAACTAAATCCATTAGGAAATCGCAGCATCTTTGTTTCCTTCCCCCTCAGAACCCTGGGAAAGGCAATCTCCAAGCAAACCATCTCATCATGGATTAGGAAAGCCATTTGTCTGCTACTCCCTCCACTGGAAGAGCCCCCCAGTGGGAGTAAAGGCCCACTCCGCAAGAGCAGTGGCCATTTCATAAAAGGTCTGGACATTGCATCTATTATGGAAGCAACCACGTGGTCCACTATCCACACTTTTATCAAACATTACAAACTTGAGCAAGTCTCCAGAGCTCGTGCAGGTTTAGCCAGGACGATCCTACAGGGCTTTGTAGAATCCTCCTCTGCATCTGCCACCTTATCGTCCATCTAAACTGTGGTACTCTCCCACAACTAGAATACTGCAACAGGAATAGGAGGACATAGAATAGTTGTGTAAAATCTTACCATAACCATCCTTCTCTTCCTTGTTGCAGTATTCCTTCCCGCACATCTTTTCCCCCTCTTCATTCTCCTTATCCCCAGCTATAACCTAGACCTATCTATGCTACAGAAGGGTCCCAGGGTCCTATACCTGATCCCTCTGGCTTTTCAGGCTTTTCCACCTGCTGTGCCTCCTACTGTACTTGCTAGCCTTCACGTTCTGAGGATTATGCATGCAGATGTCACATTTAAGGCCCCTGGTTTATGGTCTTGCTTCTGACATCCCACTCATGCTGCAACAGCCAAGTTGAAGCTTTTGTATAGGAGCCGACATATGAGAGTCGCCTGAGGGCAGGAAATCCCACAACTAGAATACTGCAACATGGAAGAGAGGGACATCTATGGTTATGGTAAGATTTTACACAACTATTCTGTCATAATGGCTACATTAAATATTTGGAACATGAATGCTCTCTCAGGTATAGACTAAAAGGAAAGACTATGGAATTTTATTAAGAAATGTAGAGTGCAAATAATGCTACAGAAGACTGACTTTAAAAGAAATGAAAGTGAATTTGATAAATGCTTTCATGAGGGATGTTCATCAGGATTATTCAGAGTATCGGGGACCGAGGAGAACGGGAATACTTGTACTGGTTACTATAGTGATAGGTTCATAGGTCGTTACTAGGGTAATGACCACAAGAGAATGGGAATACTTGTACTGGTTACTATAGTGATAGGTTCATAGGTCGTTACTAGGCTAATGACCACAAGAGAACAGGAATACTTGTACTGGTTACTATAGTGATAGGTTCATAGGTCATTACTAGGCTAATGACCACAAGAGAACGGGAATACTTGTACTGGTTACTATAGTGATAGGTTCATGGGTCGTTACTAGGCTAATAACCACAAGAGAACGGGAATACTTGTACTGATTACTATAGTGATAGGTTCACAGGTGTTTACTAGGGTAATGACCACAAGAGAACGGGAATACTTGTACTGATTACTATAGTGATAGGTTCATAGGTCGTTACTAGGCTAATGACCACAAGAGAACGGGAATACTTGTACTGGTTACTATAGTGATAGATTCACAGGTGTTTGCTAGGGTAATGACCACAAGAGAACAGGAATACTTGTACTGATTACTATAGTGATAGGTTCATAGGTCGTTACTAGGCTAATGACCACAAGAGCCTAGCCATGCATCCCATATCTGACAAGTTCTGATACTCTTGTTAAATGTTAGCATAGGGCTGGGAGATGAAACATTTTACAGGTTGCCTGTGTCTATTAGAGACATAGGTGCCAAACCAGGGATGAATTTCTTGTTTCCCATCCAGTTGTCCAAATTGCACTTGAATTGGGTTAGGGAAGAATTCTGCTTTACATGGATGTGAAGCCTGATGTCCTTCAAGAATGCAACTGCAGTCCTGACATATGGGTTGTCCTGCCTCAGGCAGACCTTCGGTCGGCCGGATTCCAAAGTCTGGATCCGGCGTCGGCTGATGTCGCCTCCTCCCCGATGTCAGAGCGGCTGGGGTATAAAGGCATCCGCCGACGCCATCTTCAGTCTTTCTTGCCGTGCGGTGCCCGAAGCAGAAGCAGTTCGCAAGTGCCGGTCGGTCAGCTCCTGTGTTTTCAGTTACCGAAGTCATCTAAAAGCTAAGTACCCCGTTGGGGAACATTTTTCTTGCCTCAGCCGATGTCAGAAAAAATTGAAAAAGTTAATAATTGTTTGTCTTGTGGTAAACAAATACCTCATAAAGACTTCCATTCTTACTGCCTTCCCTGCCTGGGCCCAGACCACGACGTCTCGGCCTGTGCTGCTTGTGCTTGCTTTAACAAGCGCACACTCAGGCGCAGGGCAGAATTTGCCGAAGACTTTTTTGGCGATACTTACGCTTATATCATGCTGTCAGAACAACCGACAGCACATATTACCAAACACGCAAGGACCGGGACCGACATCCTCGGCCCGCGTCGTCCACCGAAACCACGCCTAAGGCCTCTGCGAGTGCATCGGTCTCTACGGAAGCGGTAATTCAACCGCTCCAGGCCGACGACACCGCTTTAACGCGTACTTCGGTCCCGGAGATTTCCCCAGTGCCGGTTGTTGATTTTCCTCCCAAAACCGAACCTCTAGATTTACCTGACACCATACCTGTGGATAAAGTTACCCCTGCACGTGGGGCAGCTAGGCCTCCGGTCTCCATGTCCATCAAGGCCTTCACACGTGCTAAGGCTGCCAGCCAAGCTAAGGCCCATCCTAAATCTATTTCCCAGGGCCCCTCTAATGATAAACAGATCATGACTCTAGCTGCAGATCTAATCTCTCTTATCAGAGGTTCTCAGCCGCATCCAGACAGAGGTTCTCAGCCACCTGCAGATAAAAGGCCTAGAACTGAGCAGACAGATACCCTCTCTTCGGATGAAGCCTCTGGGGATTCAGAGCACTCAGATACCCAGGAAGAATCCTTCCAGGCCTACGAGGACTCTGATGCTGAGGAATCAATTACTTCTGCCTCTCCTCCAGAGGATATTTCTTTCGGTGAAGTTCTCCACTCCATGAGAGAACATTTTCAGTGGCAGGGTCCAGAATTTTCTGACTCCAGGAAAAGGCTACGTACCTTCCTTAAGCTACCCCAGCACAGACCTTTAGCTATTCCTCCAGTGTTGGATGTCCTAGATGATGTATACTCAGACTCCAGTGCTTCTCCTGATTCTCTTCCTCCTGCTCCTGTCAAGCCAGACTGATATTACAGGGTTCCAGAAACTCATAAGCATCTTTTTAAGGCCCACTCTGTGGATCTAGAAACTATTTCACAGGGGCCCAAAGGAGTGGCTACTTCCTCGGCCAAAAACCCTCTGCCTGCAGACAGGGAAGATAGGTCCCTGGAGAGATGGGGCAAAAAAGTCTATACCTCTTCCACCCTTGCCATGAGGTCACTTAACTGTCTTTTTCATATGTTTCAGTACCAGGATTTCTTAATGGATGATTTGCAGAAAAAGTTAGCCTCTCCTGAGCTTATAGATAAAAAGGCATTGCAGGATTTGGTTCATAACACTCAGCAGGTTAGCAATCATTTTCTTTAGTGTGGTTATGATGCATTGGAAGCTTCATGTAGGGCAGCTGACAGGGGCCGTTATACGTAGACATGCTTGGCTGAAAGAACAGCCACTGCCAGACCATGTTAAAGTAAAGCTCCTGGATGCACCTCTGGAAAAACAGAAGCTTTTTGGTGCTAATGCACAGGATGTGTTGAAGTCTATTGAGGAAAAGGCAAAATCAGTACAAGACAGTCAAGGATTTCCTCCAGGTACAGCCACCTAGATTCAGCAGGAATTGGCATTCGAAGAATTGGTCCTTTTCAGACTGACAAGTTTCAAAGGGGAAAAAACAGGCGTGCTCGTGGTAGGGGGCAATACCGAGGCTCCTACAGGGGCCGCCAATGGCAACCACCAAATCAGAGAAGTGGCGCAGGGAGTTCAGCTGCACCACAGGGACAATCACAATGACATGACTTTCACACTGCCGACCAGGGCTCAGAGAAGCACCTCTAGGTGGAAAATTATCCTTATTCTCAAAGAATTGGCACATTTTAACCAAGGACAAATGGATTCTGGACATAATAGACAAAGGTTACAGGTTCCACTTCATACCTTACCAACGAGACAAGGCATGCCAAACCTGCCACAAAATCAAAGGGCAGAGGCTCTCATACAAGTTTCAAAGCTGTTACAAATAAAAGCAATAGAAAAGGTTCCTCCTCAGGAACAAGGCCAGGGATTCTATTCAAGACTGTTCCTTGTTCCAAGAAAAGAAAAGCAATGAAGGCCTATATTGGACTTGTCCGCTCTAAACACTTTTCTCATTGTGCCAAAATTCAAAATGCTGATGTTACAGCAACTCCTTCCCATGCTGGGCAAGGGGTCTTGGCTGGTTACTCTGGACCTCAAGGAGGCATACCTGCATGTCCCAATCAGACACAGTTGCAGAAGATACCTCAGATTTCTTGCAGGGTCAAAGCATTATCAATTCTCAGCATTGCCGTTTGGCTTATCTACTACGCCCAGAGTATTCACGAAATGCCTGGCATCAGTAGTTGCACATTGCAGGCTCCAGGGGATTCAAATATGCCCTTACCTGGACGACTGCCTTATACAAGCAGACAGCAAACAAACCTTGATAAGAAACTTGGACTATGTCATTCAATTGCTACAGGCCTTGGGATACACAGTCAATATTCAAAAATCAAGACTATTGCCATCCCAACAGATTGTGTGTCCAGTTTTGCTCCTAGAAAAATAATCACAAATGGTTTTCCTCACAGAGGAGAAACAAGAGCATTTACCAGATTACTTCAAAAACCTAGCAAAGCTCGCCCAGCTGACCGCAAGGAAAATCCTGCAGGCCCTGGGATTCATGGCATCTTGCATTCTTCTGATCCCTCTGGCAAGACTACACATGAGAAAGCTGCAATGGTACCTAAAAAGCTTATGGTCTCAACACAGCCACAACCTAGAAGACGTAATACCACTCATTCCATGCCTGCAAAGGGAGTTTTTGTGGTGGGCCCAAGCAAGTCATTTAAACGAAGGCATGTCTTTCAACAAAGCTCAAGCAAGTCAAACCATTACAACAGACGCCTCAGATCATGGATGGGGGGTGCACATGGAGGGCAGATGCATTCAAGGGCAATGGACTCCCATGGAAATGCATCTGCACATCAATCAAAAAGAGATGTTGGCAGTGATACATGCAATAGAGGCCTTCGGAAAATCTCTTCAACAAGGTCATCTGCTAATAAGGACAGACAACACCACTGTCATGTGGTATATAAACAAGCAAGGAGGCACACATTCATATCCCCTCTGCAGACTAACCATGAGTCTTTGGGAAAAAGCCCTGAAATTAAACATCCACTTGCAATCCCAGTTTGTTCCGGACAAGGACAATGTTCTGGCGGACAGGTTGAGCAGAAATTTCTTGGATCCACACGAATGGATGCTGCATCCACACATTTTCTCACAGATAAGTGCATGGGGAAGACCGGACATAGATCTCTTTGCTTCTCATCTCAATCATCACCTGGAGAAGTTCTGCTCAAGGGCGCACCGTCCTCTAGCCTGGAGAACGGATGCTCTCTCCTTCAGCTGGAATTCCCTAACAATTTATGCATTCCCTCCTCTACCATTACTGACCCAAGGTGTTACTGAAAATCAAAGCAGAACAACCAACAGGAATTTTGATAGCTCCAGACTGGCCAAGGCAGCACTGGTATCCATTACTACTGAGCATAACTCACACCAAACCGTGGCCCTTGCCTCAAGGGCCTCTGCTCCTAACTCAGCACAATTACAGGACTGTTCATCAAAACCTGCAAACTTTGCAGCTGACAGCTTGGAGGGTTCCATGACTTCGAGCCATAACTCTCTCTCCGAAAGAGTTCAAGAAATCTTGCTGGAAGCACGCAGACCTTCCACCAGAAAAACCTATGCGGCCAAGTGGAAGAGATTCATCATCTGGACTGCCAACAAGGGTCAGGATGCATCAGTAATGAGCATACCTCAGATATTAGAATACTTGGCAGAAGTGTTTCGTAGTGGCCTCTCCTATTCCATTAAAATTCACGCTTCAGCAATCTCAGCAAAATACAACTGTGACCCACCTGTGTTCTCGCATCCCTTGCTAAGACAGTTTCTAAGAGGGATAAAGAATATCAAACCTCCCAGAAAACAACCAGTTCCTGCATGGGACCTCAATTACGTCTTGGAAAAATGAACTCTTCCTCCTTTTGAACCAGCAGTATCTTCAGAATTGCAATTTCTCTCCTGGAAAACAGTTTTCCTGTTGGCAGTTACCTCAGCTAGAAGAGTCTCGGAGATACAGGCCCTCATGGCAGTACCTCCCTTTCTCATTTTTCATCAGGACAGAGTCTCTCTAAGGACCAATCCTTCATTCATGCCAAAAGTGATATCCAGGGTGTCTCTTAATCAAGCAATCCACCTACCTACCTTCTTTCCCAGTCCTCAAAATAAAGGGGAAAAGCTGCTGCACACTTTGGACATACACAGACAACTACGCTACTATTTGGACAGAACTAAGACCACCAGAAAGTCTGACCAGCTGTTTGTAGCTTATGCTGCTGGAGTACAAGGAAAGGCAATCTCCAAACAAACAGTTTCAAAATGGATTGGACATTGCATCAGATTCTGTTACTCCTTTCATGGAAAAGGTGTGCCGGCCAATATTAGGCCACACTCCACCAGAGCTATAGCCACATCCACAGCCTTTCTAAGAGGAGTGGCTACAAAGGACATTCTAGAGGCTGCTACATGGAGCTCCGTGCATACATTTACCAAACACTACAACCTGCCATTATATTCCAGATCCCGAGCAGGCTTTGCTTCGGCAGTCCTGCAGGCCATTTTAGCTACACCATCCCTTTCCTAGATCCTACCACCCCCAGCTTGGCTATGGTATTCAACCCATATGTCAGGACTGCAGTTGCATTCTTGAAGGACATAGTACAGTTTTGTACCTACCATAAATGTAGATGTCCGATAGATATGCAACTGCAGTCAGGTTTACCCTCCCTCCTACCCCTCTGCTTTCTTCCTTTTGGGTCCATTCCCCCTTTCTCTATTAGCTGGGGATATCTGATGTCCTTCATGGATGCATCTGCAGTCATAACAACTGGGTTGTCCTGTCGTCAGGCAGCCCTTCAGTCGGCCGGATTCCAAAGTCCGGGTCCGGCTTCGGCTGATGTCGCACTTCACCCGACGTCATCTCTGTTGGTCTTCGGGTATAAAGGCATCAGCCGACGCCATTTTCCCCAGTCTTTCTTGCCGCGTGGCGCCCGAAGCAGAAGCTGTTCGCAAGTGCCGGTCGGTCGGATCCAGAGATTGCTTCTACCGAATACTACTTCGAAGACTTCTAAAGCTAAGTACCCCGTTGGGGACTCTTTCTTGCCTCCGCCGATGTCAGAAAAAGTTAATAATTGTTTAACCTGTGGGGAAACAAATACCTCATAAGGATTTCCACTCTTACTGTCTGCCTTGTTTAGGCCCAGCCCACGACGTAGCAGCCTGTTCGGCCTGTGCTTCTTTCAACCGACGAACGCTTAGGCGTCGGTCGGAGTTTGCTGAACAGTTTTTCGGTTCTGATTTTGCGTATATTATGCCGTCTGATCCTCCGACTACCCAAACTGCTAAAAAACGCAAAGATAAAGACCGACACTCGCGGTCCGCGGTTTCGGCCGAAACCATGGTTAAGCAAAAACGCGAGTGTCTCGGTTTCGGCGAAACCGAGAAAACTGATCAAAATACAGCAGAATCTATCACTACCACTGAGGCCCCTGCTACTTCTCTTGAATCGGCCTCAGAAATTTTATCCACTACGGTGGTTGCCACTGACTTATCAGACACCATTCCCTTGGATGTGTCTACCCCAGCACGTGGTGCTGCTAGGCCTCCAGCAGCCATGTCCATTAAGGCCTTTGCCAGGGCCAAAGCAGCCAAAACTACTAGAACAGTGCCTGCTAAACCCCTACAACCCGGCCCTCTTCTAGTTCACAAATGCTTACTCTGGCAGAAGATTTAATTTCATTAATTAGGGATCTCAATCTCACCCAGACAGGGCCTCTCAGCCCCCAGAGAAGAGACCTAGGGCAGAGCCCCCCGAGCCTGTGTCCTCTGATTCTGCTGATGAATCAGACATAACAGACCAGCCAGAGGCTCCTTTCTCCAATTTTGAAGACTCAGATGCTGAAGAATCCATTCCAGCTGCCTCCCCACCAGAAGAATTTTACTTTGGGGAAACCTTACATGCCATGAGAGCAGTTCCAATGGCAGCAGCAGGATTTCTCAGACTCCAGAAAAGACTTAGAACCTTTCTGCACCTTCCACAACACAGGCCCTTAGCTATACCTCCTGTGCTCTCTGTAGTGGATGATGCCTTCAATGATGTCTGCTCTGCACCAGATTCTTTACCTCCAGCCCCTGCCAAACCAGACAGATTTTACAGGGTACCAGACACTCATCACCACCTTTACAAGGCCCCACTTGCAGACCCGAAACTATATCCCAGGGTCCCAAGGCAGTAGTCATGACCACAGCTAAAACCCTATTCCTTCTGAAAGGGAAGCCAGGTCTTTAGACAGATGGGGCAAAAGGTTTACACTTCAGCTACTCTCTCAGCTAGAGCTTTAAACTGTCAGTTTCACATGATACAATACCAAGAGTTTATGCTTGATCAGTTAACAAAAAGCTATCCTCTGATGAATCAATTGATAAGAAATATGTATTAGAAATGGTAAATAACATACAACAGGTTAGTAACCATTCCTTAAAATGTGGCTATGATGCACTGGAGGCTTCATTTAGATCAGCCATGACTGGCACAGTGATAAGAAGGCATGCATGGCTAAAGGAACAAGCTTTACCGGATCATGTTAAAGCTAAGTTATTAGATGCTCCTATGGATAAGACCAGCTTGTTTGGTACACCTGCCCAGCAGGTAATGAAGAAAATGGAAGAAAAGGCAAAATCTGTTCAAACGGTTAAAGATTTCTTGCAGGTCCAACCCCAAGGTTTAGCAGGAACTGGCCTGCCAAAATTGGTCCTTTCCTGACTCCACAAGATCCCAAAGGGGCAGGAATAGACGCTCCAGAGGCAGAAACCAATCCAGAGGAGGTGCCTACAGAGGACGACAGTGGCAAGGTAACAACAGAGGCACAGACACAACCACTGCCACTACAACAACACAGCCACAGTGACTTAACTCTAAATCCGCCTACCAGGGAACAAATAGCAGCTCCATTAGGCGGCAAATTAACCTTATTTTCAAAGAACTGGCACTATATCACAAAAGACAAGTGGATTTTACAAACCATAGATCAAGGTTACCGGTTCCACTTCCACACTTTACCAGTCAAAAGAGGAATGCCAAATCTACCTCCAAATCAAAAAACAGAGGCTCTACAACAGATAATGCAGTTAGCAAACATGAGAGCTGTGGAAAGAGTGCCAACAACAGAACAAGGAAAGGGATTCTACTCAAGACTATTCCTAGTTCCAAGAAAGGAAAAAAAGTTGGAGACCTATTCTCGACCTGTCCACCTTAAATACATACATCATTGTCCCAAAATTCAAAATGCTGACCCTACAGCAACTTCTTCCCATGCTGGGCAAGGAGTGTTGGCTGGTAACTCTAGATCTCAAGGAGGCATACCTGCACGTCCCCATTCGACCAATCTGCAGAAGATACCTCAGATTTCTTGCAGGATCAGAGCATTATCAATTCTCAGCATTGCCCTTTGGCTTATCTACTGCCCAGAGTATTCACAAAATGCCTGGCATCAGTAATCGCCACTGCAGACTACAGGGAATTCAAATTTACCCATACCTGGACGACTGCCTGCTACAAGGGGACAACAAAAGCAAGCTGACAACAGATTTACAAAGGGTCATTTACTTGCTACAAGCACTGGGATACACAGTCAATTTACAAAAATCAAGGCTGATACCATCCCAGACAAGGACATTCTTGGGCGCGGAATTGGACACAGTAAAACAAATGGCTTTCCTAACTGCAGAAAAACAAAGAGAACTCCCACTTTACTTCTTGGCACTAACAAAACAGAACAAGTTAACAGCAAGAAAAGTACTGCAGGCCTTGGGCTTCATGGCATCATGCATAATCTTGGTCCCACTTGCCAGACTACATATGAGAAAACTACAGTGGTACCTAAAGAATTTATGGTCCCAACACGGGCACAGCCTAGAAACAGAAATTCCACTAATTCCATGCTTAAAACAGGAGTTCTATGGTGGGCTCAAGCATGCCAGTCAAACCCAGGGCTACCCTTTCGCAGATGTCAAGCAAGCCAGACCATCACAACAGACGCTTCAGACCTAGGATGGGGGGCCCACATGCTGGACAAATGCGTGCAAGGATTGTGGACGCAGGATCAACTTCACCTGCACATCAACCTAAAAGAAATGCTGGCAGTAAAACTGGCAATCCAAAACTTCAGACCATTTCTCAGAGGGCCAGTTGATAAGGACAGACAACACCACAGTCATGTGGTACATCAACAAACAGGGAGGCACTCATTCATACCCCCTATGCAGAATGACTTTGGAGCTGTGGAACCTGGCACTCAGCTACAACATCCAGTTACAGGCAATATTTGTACCGGAAAAGAAAATACTCTAGCAGACATATTAAGCAGAACTACATCGGATGCCCACGTATGGATGCTACACCCGACATCTTCAAGACCATCTCAAAGAAATGGGGAATGCCTCAGATAGATCTATTTGCTTCCCCTCTCAATCACCAGCTCAAAAAGTTCTGCACAAGGACATTCCACCCACTAGCATGGAAAGTGGATTCGCTCTCCTTCAGCTGGAAAGGCCTAACAGCATATGCATTCCCACCTCTTCCCTTGATACACAAGGTATTACTAAAAATCAAGGAAGAACGCCCAAGGATAATCCTAATAGCTCCAAACTGGCCAAGACAACACTGGTACCCACTGCTGAGGAGCATGTCTCAGAACAATATGTGGCCAATACCCCTGATGCCTTTGATGTTAACTCAGAACAACTACAGCATCATGCATCCAAACCTAAAAACGTTGCAACTGACTGCATGGAACATCAAATAGCAGCAGCTAATCCAGAACTTTCCCAAAGAGTTAAAGACATTATTCTTGAAGCCCGCAGACCTTCAACAAGAAGGAACTATGCAGGAAAATGGAAAAGGTTTGTCATTTGGAGTACTGAAAGAGGAAAAGATGTGTCAAACATAGATATGCCTAACATTCTGGAGTATCTGGCAGAACGTCTACATTCAGGCATGTCCTACTCCTCCATCAAGATACATGCATCAGCTATATCAGCAGAATACAGCTTTGATCCACCTGTTTTTTCACACCCATTACTCAGACAGTTCCTCAGAGGAATCAAGAATGTAAAACCTCCAAGGAAACCACCATTACCAGCTTGGGACTTGAACTTTGTGCTAGAAAAGTTGACACTATCACCCTTTGAGCCAGCAGCAACAGCAGACCTACAGCATCTATCGTGGAAAACCGGCTTCCTACTGGCAATAACCTCAGCCAGGAGGGTTTCTGAACTCCAGGCCCTAATGGCAGTACAACCCTTCCTAATCTTCCATCAAGATAGTGTCCATGAGGACTAATCCTACATTTATGCCTAAGGTGGTATCCAGAGTGTCTTTAAACCAGGCAATCCACCTACCTACCTTCTTTCCCAACCCACAAAACAGAGGTGAAAGAATACTGCATACCTTGTATGTACATAGACAGATACGCTACTACCTGTACAGAACAAAAAGTAGCAGAAAAACTGATCAGCTTTTGTAGCCTATGCAACAGGAAGGGAAGGAAAAGCTATTTCCAAACAGACAATCTCCAAATGGATAGGAAATTGCATACGATTCTGTTACTCCTTCCATGGAAAACCAATTCCACAGAACATAAGACCTCATTCTACAAGGGCAACAGCCACTACCACAGCCTTTTTACGAGGAGTGGCAACCAAAGACATTATTGAGGCGGCTACTTGGACCTCCGTGCATACATTTGCCAAGCATTATAATTTGCCTCTATATTCCAGATCCCGAGCAGGGTTTGCCACTGCTGTACTGCAAGGGATCCTAAACACACCATAATCTAGTTTCTTCCTCCTCCCCTAGTTGGCTATGGTATTCTACCCAGTTGTTATGACTGCAGATGCATCCATGAAGGACATAGTACAGTTTTGTACCTACCATAAATGTAGATGTCCGAACTGGATAGCATCTGCAGTCAGGATTACCCTCCCTCCTTCCCCTCTGTGGTACTCCTAGGGTGTTTACCCTCCTAATAGCTAGCTGGTGGGGGGGGGGGGGGGAGTCTTTTATGGTGTATTTGTTGTATATATGTACATACATGCTTATTTTTTGTGTTTACCACTATCTTTTTGGAAACATTGGCATTTATCCAAAATTTTTAGCCTACAAGAGGGCTACTGGCATCTGGGGCAAGAAACACTGAGGAAAATGGCGTCGGCTGATGCCTTTATACCCGAAGACCAACAGAGATGACGTCAGGTGAAGTGCGACATCAGCCGAAGCCGGACCCGGACTTTGGAATCCGGCCGACTGAAGGGCTGCCTGACGACAGGACAACCCAGTTGTTATGACTGCAGATGCTATCCAGTTCGGACATCTACATTTATGGTAGGTACAAAACTGTACTTTATGGTGTATCTGTTTATTACTGTTGTGCATGTGTGGAATTTTTTATCCATTCACAAAATTTAGCCTTCCTTGGAGGGCACCTGTCATCTGGGGCAAGAAACACTGAAGAAGATGGCGTCGGCGGATGCCTTTATACCCCAGCCGCTCTGACGTCGGGGAGGAGGCGACATCAGCCGATGCCGGATCCAGACTTTGGAATCCGGCCGACCGAAGGGCTGCCTGAGACAGGACAACCCGTATGTCAGGACTGCAGTTGCATATCTATCGGACATCTACATTTATGGTAGGTACAAAACTGTACGTTTCATGGACTAGGTAAGTCTCTGGGATACATACCTCTCCCTCCAGCAGGTCCTGTTTATATCACAAGCAAGATTTAATTATTTAGAATGGATAATTCTGGTGCTGTTTGTGAGGGGTCTATGTAGGACATTTTAATTATGTCCTGTGTTTTTAGTGAGGAATTTCTATGGACGTTCCAGTTGTTGGCTATGCCTGGTAGGTACATACCAAAGGGGCCATTGTACTCTGATAGGGCTGATGAATGCTGAATACAGTGGAACAGTGACTTCCTTAGACTTGGATGCCATACCTTTGTTTGCAAGGTGAGCAACATGGAATGATTTCCTCACCACTGTAGACATATGGTCAAAGTTTAGATTACTGTCTGTGTTCCTAAGTCCCTGACTACTGGCTCCAACTCTAAGGGGTGTATTGTTAATATGATAGTTACCAGGGATGAATGACTTCCCAAAGGTTACTATTATGTGTTTCTTGGCATTTAGTTTTAGTCCATGGCTCTGACATCAGCTTGTCTGTGTCAGCCTCTCCTGGTGAATGTCAGTGTGAGATTCACTGACTGCTCCTAATTTGCAATCATCTGCAAATTTAGTCCACCAGAGACCACAGACATTGGCCTTGACTTCTGATAAGTAAATGCCAAAATGGAGCGGTCCAAGGACTGATCCCTGAGGGGACACTACTTGTGACTGGGCCTCTATGTAGAGATGGATTCCACAATTCTAACTTCCTGGATCCTCTGTGGCTATCCACCGAGTGGCATATAGGTTTGTACCTAACCCCTTGAGTCTGTCGTCAAAGAAGTCCACAAGGTTGACTATGCCCTTGACTAAACCAAGCTGGGTTAGGTCCAGAGGTTTACTATTTCTATTGATAATCTCCATGATTCTTTCCATGGCTTTACATACAAGACTAGTGAGACTTATGGGTCTGTAGCTTCCAGGGTTTGCAGATGGCCCACCTTTTTGCAGAGGGATGACAGTTTCCTTTCTGCATTTGAGGCACGAAGCCTGTTTGGAGGCTACAGTTAAATACTAATTCCAGAGGCCCTGATAGCTCGTGTTTCATGCTATCTAGAAAACATCCTGGGATATTGTCTTGGCCCATTGATGCAGTGTTCTCAGTCTTGGATCATTAAGGACCTGTTCCCTAGTGATAATAGGGGAAGTTGTATTTGATATTTTCTGAGGGAAGGTTGATGGGGGGGGTGTAAAGTTGAAGCTGAATTTATCAGCCAGGAGGTTTGGTATCCCTTCTGGCTCAGTGTAGGTGGTTCCATTTCTGGTGAGCTCCGCACAAAATTATGTATTGCCTTTGAGGTTGTGGACATAGCTACAGAATGCTTTGTGGTTGTCCTTGGTCTGGGAGGCTAAACTTGTCTCAAATTTGGCTTTGGTAGGTTTGCCCTCTGAGTTGTTTAGTTCGAGTGCTTTTATCCTGCTATGTGCTGCACCTCCTAATTTTTGCCATGATTGTCTTCCTCCTGTTGTACAACCTATTGATTTTGTGATTCCACCAGGGTGCCTTGTTTTTCGTTAGTTCTGTACTACTACCTGGTTGGTACAGCTGTCTCTGTGCAGCCATTAACATACTTGTACAAGGTTTCTGTGACCAGTTCTGCATAGAAAGCAGTGTTCTTGGGGTTAATGGGGGCTTGACATTTTGCCAGGATGTTCTAAGTGTTTCACTGTTGCTGTCATTACATTTGGGGTCATCTGCTGGCAGGTTGCCTTCAGTCGGCCCGAATTCCAAAGTCTTCGGTCCTGCGTCGGTTGCTGTCTCCTCTTCCATGACGTCAGGTCATCAGGAATATAAAACAAGCAGCCAACACCATTTTCTTTAGTCTTTCTTGCTGCGCGGTGCCCGAAGCAGAAGCATATCGCAAGTGTAGGTCGGCCGACTCCTGAAATATTCAAATTTGAGTTTCAGAACCGAAGTCTTCACTAAAGCTAAGTACCCCGTTGGGGAAACTTTTTTTTTTTTTTCTTGCCCCATACCAATGTCAGAAAAAGTTAATAATTGTATTACTTGTGGGAAGCAAATACCTCATAAGGATTTCCATTTATACTGTATTCCTTGCCTAGGCCCTGATCACAACTTTGCCTGGCTGTCAGTTTTGTGCTAGATTTAACCAATGCACTATTAAGCGTTGGTATATTTTTGCCTCAAAATATTTTGGAAACAGATTTAACTACCCAGAAATGTCGTCGGATAGCGATCAGTACATAAAACACACAAAGAAAAGGACAGAGAGAGTGAGGTCGAGGTCCAAAATGGGCGAAGCTTCTCCTAAGCCAGTTGCCGGTTCGCCGGTACTCAGGCGCTTTTGCAGCCCCTGATACCAGCGATTTTAAAGTCGCAGGCCCCTACCGACACCCATGTGGAGTCCGGCATGCCACGAGATACTCAAAGTATTGGACCCACGGCTGTATCTCCCTCGGATGGGTCCAGAGCCGCTGAGCAGGCACCGGCTTCTGAGGGTGTATTCAGTCCTCATCATCTTTATATCAAACCGACAGCTGCAAAACCAAAGACAAAAACAACTTCTAAAACTAAAAAAACGATGCATGAGCCACGTGCACATGCCTCTGTGCCTAAAAAACAGATGATCAAAATGGTTATAGACCTTATTACCTTGATCAGGGGTTCCCATCTCCCTCCAGATAAGAGGCCTAGGCAAGACACTGATTATGAATCTTCAGATCAGGTTCGATTCCTCTTCTGATCAGGAATTATCTTTACCTTTCTATGAGGAATCTGATGCAGAGGAGTCTGTACCATCTGCATCACCTCCTGAGGATTATTCATTTGGAGAAACCTTGCATACTTTGTGGGAGCATTTCCACTGGGAAAGTCAAGATTTCTCAGAATCAAAAAAGAGGCTCTGAGATTTCCTTCTCCCTCAGCAACAGACCTTTAGCCAATACCCCCTGTTTTAGACATTGTGGATGATACGTTTTCGGAGTCAAGCTTGACACCTGACTCCTTACCTCTGGCTCCCAGCAAGCCTGACCGATATTACAGGGTCCCTGACTCACACAAATGTTTATTTAGAAGCCCTGCTGCTGATCCTGAAACTATTTCACAGGGTCCAAAAGGGAGTTAAGGCCTTAACAGCAAAAAATCCTACCCCCTCTGACAGATTCAAGGGCACTGGATAGATGGGGGGAAAAAAGGTTTATACATCTGCAGCCTTGGCAATTAGGGCCTTAAACTGACAGTTTCATATGCTCAAGTATCAACAACATGTTATGGGATTGCTGAAACAGAAAATGATTATTTCTGAATGTGCAGAAAAAGAATTGCAGGAATTACTGCATGCAGCTGAACAGGTTGGAAAGCATACTTTGCAATGTGGTTTTGATTCCTTAGAGGCCTCCTGCAGGGCCACAGTTACTGGATCCGTGATTAGGAGGCATGTCTCACTTAGTAGCATGAGGTTAGCCTTAACCATAGTTCTGAATATTCCAGGTTTAGCTTTGGGTCCAGGTTTTACTTTTATTTCGGAGGAGACCATTTTGTGGTTTGACCTTACCAGGGAGGGCATTACAGTAGGGCCTGTACAGCACTCTCCGATATTAGTGAGGGCAAGATCCAGTATGGTTGCATCCCTGCTTGGTGTATTGACTATCTGGTCCAGGGAGTTTGTGTTTACAAAATCCAGGAATTTCTGTGCATCTACGTTTGGTGTCATATAGGATTCCCAGTTAATAGTGGGATAATTAGTCGCCCATTAATATGGTATTGGGTTGGATGGTTAGTGTTTCTAACAAGTTTAAATACATGGTATGGGTTTCCTGGGTCATAGAGGGGGACCTATAGTTTGCAAGGAAGTGGTATTGTTTTTCTCCTATGGTGATTAGAACATATAGCAGCTCAGATGATTGTCCTATTTGACCAGCCTTGAACTATATTTATTCTTTATGTAAGTAGACACCTCCACCTTTAGTCCCTGCCTGTGTGTGAAAGGCATTATAACCTTGCACTGTTGATGTGCTCTCCATGGCTTTAATCCATGTCTTGGTAACCGCACAGACATCTGCATTCTCTAGGGTATAGAGTTTCTAGGGAGTGGAGTTTTTTTGTTTAGACTCCTAGCATTGAGCAGTAATGCCTTTAGATTTTCTTGGTTTTGATTTCCTATGTTGGAAGTACTTTCACTTTGGCATTACCTAAAAAAGGCACTATTGGGGAAGACAGTGTTTTAGCTAATATTTGAAAGGCTAGAGGAGGAGAGGTGCAGACCCTCCCTGGCAAAGCAGCATGGTCTTACCATCTCCTTCCATGCTGACGGATATTGTACCCCTTTAGAATGACACCAGAAACTAAGCCAGGTAGAAGAGGGGAAAAAAGTTGTAAAATGTAGATTTGTGATAGTAAAGGGTTACTGGCAAGGGAGGAAGATTATACTGGCATGTATTTATATTTCATCAAAAACTGCTGCTGTTATAGGTTCATAGGTAGGTACTAGGCTATTGGCCCTAGGGCCTATACAAGCCTAGCCAAAAATGTACCCTGGCTTTCACCACCTAAGAACATTATTTTCCTGTGCCCCTGTCAAGCAGAACCACAGAAGTGATCCCTGGGGTGAATTTCCTATTACCCATCCAATTATCAAGATTTTTCTTGGAGTGCTAATGAGGAGCTCTGTTTGACATAGGTAGTCTGTTCCAGAGTATGGGAAGTCTCTGGGACAGGAATCTATCCCTCCAGCATGTTCTGTTTATTGTGGTGAGGTTTAGGTCCCTTGAACGTGTAGCTCGGAGGGATTGGGATTTCTTTAAGTGGAGCATGTCCAACAGCTCTGGGTTTGACATAGCTTTGTATGTTAGGCAGAGATCACCTCTGAGTAGGCGATATGCGACGGAGTAAAGCTGGAGTTTTTTGAGACTGTCTGCGTAAGTAATGGAGCTGAAGAAAATTTTGAGGCCGATTTATTTTTCAGCAGAGAATATTACTTATTTGTAGGGACTGGAACTTGATTTTCAACAGTGAGGGTATATCTGGAAAACCTAGAAGGGAAACTATAACAAAGGGTAGATTTCTGAGTAAATTTATGAAAATATTTGATATGAAAAATGTGAATTCAGTATTATGAACTCTGAGAATTTACATATTCCTCAAGGTACAATAACTGGGCTACAGCAGACAAATATTTCCCAGGCACATGTGCTTTTAATTGAAAACTTTGACACACCCAATAATTTCAGATCATGGGCTAGTAACCAAGATAAAAGTACAGGATAATGAAGTACAAATAAGAAACTGGTATTTCTCTACTACCTGTTAGTAAGAGAATAATTTAAGGAATGGGATTTGAAATTGTTCGAGCATAAATTTCTTCAGAAGTTATAGTTAGTGAGTGGGATAAAATGAACGTGGAGTTGAAAAATGGGGTAGAAATAGAAGAAAAAGATATGGTTAAGAAAAGCAAGAATTATTTAGAGAGCTGACAAAGGATAAGTATTGCAGAATAAAAAGGATCTTGCAGAACAAGAGGAGGTGCAAAGAGTGCTAAAGGGAAAAGGTGCATCTCGATTAATATGCATGAGTTTAGACAGATTGCTGGTATGCAATTGTTTTTTGATAATTCCACTGCACAAAAACCTTTTAGCATGACGACTTAGTCAATAGGAAGTAGAGTTGTTTCTTAACATAGGAAGCCTGTAATCAAAAAAGAGGTCCTTTTCAGATATTACAAATGATGTGGAAATTTTATGAAAACTTGTATAAAGCAGACAAATATGGAAATCAAGAAAAAGCACAAATGGAAATAATGTATGGAAGACTTGGTTTGTCATTGTTAGAGGTAGATGAAGCTCAACAATTAACAAAAATGGGAGGAGGTTAAAAAAATGGTGATGTGTATAGTCAGTCTGCAGGAAGGCCTCCAGGAATAGGTGGTATTCCTGTGGAAGCCAGGAGGAAAAAAGTGATGGAGACTGGGAAGGTTTTAACAGTATTTTGAAAGGAGGGGGAAACACCAACATCCTGGAAGAAAGCTGTAGTGGCTGTAGACCCATCAGACCCAGCTTCATTTAGGCCCATTTCATTTTTAAATGAGTATTATAAAGTGTTCATGTTTGTAATAAAAGAATGGCAAAAGTGGTGCCAAAATTGAAAGATGTGGTTCAATGTCTTGTGGAGGGGAGGCAAACCTTTTACAATATTAATAGAACATTGATGATCCAGAGGGAAGCAGTGTGTAAGAATACCACTGTCTGTGGTGGATCCTTTGGCGCAGAGAAAGCATTCGACAGAGTAAGCTGGGATTTTTGAGTAGGAAACATTTTGATTTTTTTATACAGTAATGTTAATCACGAGGATTTGAGGGTTCAGAGATGAAAGTAAGTGGGAGGGATTCCCTGTTAAGTTGCATCTGAACAGAGGAGCTAGAAAGGGGAGGTGTCCTCTTAGCCTTTTGCCAGCGGCTCTAAATATAAACAGAAAATAAGGGACTCAGATTCAAAGATGTAATTGGTACAGTAAAAGTTGACTATTTACAGTAATTTTGCACCTGATAAAACTAGAATGACAGTGTTTTGGAATGTTCTGAGATGGATTCTTTTTGGGATGTAACATTTTTGAGGACTAAAAGGTTGTATTTGTAGACAGTGTACCCGCACGTAATTGAGTTCAGCAGTACCCATATTTATGGGGATGCAATAAAATGAGGTATTTAGGAGCATGGATTAAGAAGGATTCTGTTAATGGCAGCTAAGGATATATGGGAAGAGACTAAAAAGAGAAGGCAAAAACTGAGAAATGGAATCTGTATGGATAGCAAGGTACAAGCAGTGAAAATGTTTAGTTCCTTTAGTTTTATATTCAGGTCAGGTATGTTTTTATCAACCAGAGGAGACAATGTGGGACAGTAAGAGTGAAAGATTTCATCTGAGGGGAAGAGGGCAAGGGTAATTTGGGACAAGTTGATCTTTCAGCAGAACAAAGGTGGCTTAGGATTATCTGATTTGAATGGATATTTTACAGCTACCCATTTTAAGGCACATATACATAACACAAGCAGAAAGGTACAATTCAGAGTGGAAAGGAATGATGAGACAGGGGAAAGTTGAGAAATAAGGAGAGATTGGGATTTTGGATGCAAAACCTTGAGAAAAACAGCTATACGCAATATTAAGTTCTTGGAGTACTGATACTTTCTAAGCTTACATTTGAATGGAGAAAGGAGATTCTGCTGATAGGGATGACAGCAGTTAAGGGTACAGAGAATAGGCAAGAGAGGCTGGAATTTACTGGAGAAAACTGGCAAAGGAACCAGGGTATTGGGCACAAATAACTAGAAGGAGAAAGGTAATATAGTGAGAAGAGACCACAAAGACAGTTGGACTGCAGGCTAGAGACTGCCTTCCTTCTAAGGGATTGATATCAGAGTCTAAGCAAAGAAAAAACGGCTTATGAGAATCCTAAGTGAAAGACCTACTCTGGTAGAGTTTTGAGATGAATCTAGAACAGAGGCTGCTGTTTAACTTACTCCCTCCAGTGGAGCTCTGAAGTTTGCAGTGTAACATTTAGTGGGCAGAGACTAAGCTTTTTGATAATCACAGTGTCCTTACATTTCAAGCAAATGTTCATATGTCTGGAAATGGGCGTTATTAAAGAAATGTAGATGTCAAACCATTCAGCACAAACCATTTTATAGTGGTAATATTTTTAGGATTCTAGGTCTTAAATTAGATTTTGCATATTACAATAAATACAGTAACTATTGTGTATAATTTTGTAAACCACTTGTATCTCCGCAACCACCAAGTTATACACATACTTTCAGTAGCATTTTGTTCATTCACCTTAGTGGTTTAATATAAGGCTAAGCAATTTTGTCTGTGCCACTTGGTTAAAATATTTAGAGCAACATGGCATTTATGACCATATAAATGACTGTATAAGCAGTTAATACAGTAGATATAAAACATTTACACACCCCTGGTAAAATGCCAGGTTTTTGTGATATAAGAGACGGCAATAAAAAATTTCAAAATTTTTCCCACCTTTAATGTGACCTATAACCTGTACAATTCAATTGAAAAACAAATCTGTTAGGGGAAAAAATAGTAAAACAAAAAAGTACAACAAGCTGGTTGCAAAAGTGTGCACACCCTTAAACTTTGTTGAAGCACCTTTTGATTTATTACAGCATTCAGCCTTTCAGCCTTCTTGGGTAGGAGTCTGTCAGCATGACACATCTTGACTTGGCAATATTTGCCCACTCTTTTTTGCAAAAGTGCTCTAAATCTGTCAGATTGCAAGAGCATCTCTTGTGCACAGCCCTGTTCAGGTCACCCAACAGATTTTCTATTGGATTTAAGCAGTGGCAGCTGTTGACTTCAAATCAAAGGGGGGCTGCAGGAGACAGCTGAATGGGTGGGACCAATGGGAAGGGGTGTGGCCAACTAGAAAAGGGAGGGGCTATGCTCAAAAATACAAAAACTGGAACTTTAAATATGCTGCCCTGGGTGCCAAACTGTTGTTATGAGAGTCCAGTCAAGACAAAATGAAGTGTAGAAGAAAAAAAGTATTTCAGTGCATTGGCTGCATGACCGCATACTTAATAATCTAGATGGAAACAAAACGGTTGAGGCATGAAAAAATAAATTACTTTTTAAATACATTACTGAATGCCAGTCAGTTAAGTATAAGAAACAAGCAGCATTCAGCTCAAACCACTTCTCCTTGTTACTGCAGTTTTAATTATTTTATATTCAGCTTTATAAAAGTACCAAGTAACATGCTGAAAGTAGCAATCTCTGATACCCCCACTGATAAAAATGTTTCTTATCCAGAAAAGACCTGCTGCCTGACTACTATTTACTTGTTTCATGGTGAAAACATGATCAAAGTAAAAAAGTGAACAAGAAACAAGCTCAAGATAAATTGCTTAAAGGATTACTGCACATGTTATGGACCACACATGATAGACTGGCATTCTGTTTAGTTTATGGGTAAAGCCTGCAAAGATGACTGCAAGTCTCCAACAAAGGTAATGAGCTTCTTAAAATACTGTAATCCTGTCCTTTATTACAAATACTGTCATATGCTTTTCAATACCCAAGGCTTATACGTTATCTAGTTATGCAAGTATTCTCTGCATGGCAACAAAAAAAGGCTTTCAGTGTTGGTAGTTCTTTAACAGTATGCTTATTAAAGCTTACTTGCATCTTACAATCTGACAAGGTTACCTGATGGTCATGAAAGCATTGCTGCTTAAACAGAGCAACGGGCACTTTCTGAATAAGAAGCATAAATCAACAGTATAAAATTATGACAGAAAACCAGAACTTTCTGCAAAATCAAGCAAGGACAGATGAACAGCCACTGTAGTACTTGTGTCTACCTTGGATGGGGGGATACTCTGCGCACTTACACTGCTTGCCTTGTTTGGACACATCCAGAGTCACTGCATGGGGGAGTGGGGTGCAACAAGTATGTCACAATTTGAAATGTCTCTGGCTGACTGTGATGGCCCTGACACATTTGTCATACCTCTCAACCTCCGAGCAAGAAATCTGGACAAGGTCATACATAGAAGTGGGACAAAGGCCCAAAAATAAGGACAGTTTTTAAATATTGCTCTTATAAACTTTGGGTCTTGCACTAGTATGAATTTTCTGAAGGGTATGAAATCTGAAACTCAAATGTTTGTCATTATTTTCTAGCTTCAGTCTTTAATGATTTGCCACTAATTTGCTAAAAAAACAATTTTATGAAAAATGGACCAAAAATGTGATGCAAAAATATAAAATAGCCACACAAATGTGATGCAAAAATATAAAATAAAAAATAAAACACAGTTCAAACGGAGTTAATGCTCTATTGTAGACAAAACCAGGAACCAAATAAAATGTAGAAAGAGTCCATAGAGCAAAACAATGGTGAGGTTTCCAAAAAGTTCAAAATGCTGTCAGACATAAAAGTTACGAAATCCTTAATTTAGTAAAAGCAGGTTTATTCAGACAAAATGCAAGGATGGTGAGCGCTTTCGCTATAATAGCTTCTTCAGACCAAAATACAATCAATAGACTGTTGCTGTGATATTTAACTAAAAAAAGGCGCCAAACCTGATAAAATTTAAAGAAACATGACCATGAACAAATAATCAAAAATACAAATGCATCTCAAAATCAATAATGACAAAAAGTATTTGTAAAACCTCAGTGAGCTTCCACACCTTAAGTCTGAAAATGAATTCACATAATAACATGAACAGGAGTAGCTGCATATTGATGGCTAAAGGTGTATGGGCATGTCGGGTGGTTACTACACTGCAAAACTTGTATGTAATGGTGGAGATATTTGGAAGGCATGAGCAAGCACACCAGTATATTAAAGCCATAGCACCAGTTGAACTGGAGGCTGGTAAATAGATTTAGTAAGGGATTTTGTCCATGCACAAATATTTCAACAGTGATTCTTTGCAGTGGCGTCCATTATCTGATTCAAGGTAAGTTAACCTTGATGTCCTTTATTTAAAAAAAAAAATAAATCAATAAAAAAATTTTACTTTGTTATAAGTGATTTTTGGACACAAGAAAAAGGAAGGGGAAAATATAGCAATGTGGTTTGTACGAAGACAAATCCAGGGACACTGCAAAAGGGTTTTTTTTTTTTGCAAATCAACTGGTGGAGTAAAAACATATGAAGGCAAACACTGCATACCAACACACTTTGCACATGTAAATCTCAATTTTTAACAAGGTGGAAGCATGAAGTGGTACCTTAACACATAAATTAAGATCTAAACTGGTTAATAGTATAAATGTTTTATTCTTTAGCTCCTTGGTTCAAGACCTTACTGGATGTGATTGCAGTCAAGTAAGGCCATGGCTATAGTGAGCAAAAAAATGTCCCCTCTAACAAAGGAAATGCTAGAGCAAAGATTAAATTACACGAGTCAAGCACCCTGCTGAGATCTGCCAATCAATGGAATTACCAGGTAAAATTACCCTCAGGACTTTGACCGCTAGGGAAGCTAAGTGTTATAGGGTAGGGGAGAAGTAAATGGACTGGAATTCATTGTCTCACAAATTAGTGCCATTTAAACTAAATTAGAAAAAAAGGCAGCAGTAAACAGCACTTTGAGTGTGTTCTGTGGCATTTGCACTGTTTCTCTCTTAAGTAGTCATCCAGCAGCAGGGAATGTCACTTACACTGTTCTATTTTACTCGGTACTTTGTACGCATGCAACATCTATGAAATGACAGGAACTTTAGGGAAACGGAGGCCTGCATGATGTAACATTTTTGAGCCAAACAATGATTTCTGGGATATTGGATGGCAACTTGATTTATCCAACCACGTCAATATGCCAGCCTCCAGGTGGTCTGGAATTACATATAAAAATATTTAAAATCCTGTAAATAATCCCAGAGTGCTGTTAGTGTAGGAAACATCATGCCATGATGTTTTAAACATGTTTTTAAGTGTGTGGGTGCAGTACTCTAACAGTGCAAGCAAACTTCGTGTAAGTAGCACTAAACCTCTCTTCCCCTGCTGCTCTCAGCTCCTTGTAAAATCTGTTTGACAGTCAACTATATCTCTCAACTTCACAGCACAAGAAATCTGGAAAAAGCCAAACTTTGGGGGGGGGGGAGCCCAAAAACCAGGGACACATTTTAAACATTGTTTGTATTATCTTGAAAAGTTGCTAATATAAAATGCTGTTTTACCACCACACATTTCTCTGCCAAGTCTTGAACCCAGGACCCTATGCAAAACAGTCAGAGCAACATGCTGCTATGCCAAATCAGCTGTTTTATGAAAGAGAGGAAGACCGAAACTTAAATGGCTACCATTTAGTGAATTCAGTTCTCACCATAGCTGTCAACCTCTTGGTACAAAACACCTAGACAAAGCCAGTAATGGGGGAATACAGCCCTCAAGCATATTCATTGAATTCACTTCTCACCATAGCTCTCAACCTTAGCACAAAAAACCTGGACAAAGCCAATAATGGGGGAATACAGTCCCAAAAATAGGGATACATATATTCATCTTATAAACGTAGAAAATTGGCAGAATAAAAGGTTTTGTGTTACTATGTGCTTTCTGAAGAATATGAAGTCTGAAATTCAAATGCCTGTCAATTTTATTTAACATTTGTTAACCAGGAAAGTCCAACTTGGAACAAAAGCCAATTTTCAGCAGCGGTCCAGGGAGAAATACTGCAGACACATGTCTTTGTAACATGGGGAGGACACCAGAGCAAACCCACACACAAACATAGGGTGGACATGCAGACTCCATACAGAAGGCACCCCAGCCAAGGATAAAACGAGAGAACCTCTAGCTGTGAGGCAACAATGCTACCACTGCACCTGCACCATTAACTATTTTAAGGAATTAAAAATTCAGAAACCACAGATTTTTGTGGAGCAGAACAAAATGAGGCAAAAATCTGCAAAAGTTTCACAAATGGTGGTGAGTAGGGAATTCAGGCTCTTGTTACCTGCACCCTAGGGTACAAGGTTCAAGCCTGAGGTGTTCTCTAACCACCACCAGCAGATATCCTGAGCTCTCTATAGCCACCAGTATAAATCAACTGGGGCATTGCGCACACGCGCACACACACACACCATTCTGTACCTGCAATAATCCAAGCTGTTCCTTCCATCCTGAATAATCCAAGCTGTTCCTTGTAAGATAATCCAAAGCTGTTCCATCCCGAGTTTCTCGGCTTGTGAAATAATCCAAAACAGCTTGTGTGCGTTTGTGCCAGAATACACACTTCTGGTTTCCAGGTTCCTGTTTGCGAACTTTCCAAGACTGCTGACCTTGCAGTCCCGATCCCCTTCCAGTCTATGTGGTTAGCACCACATAGACTCTGGGGCATCAGCAGTCTGCTGCCTTTCCTGAATCTGGACTGGTAAGGCAGCTGTCCGGATTCACTTTCTATGCGAGGTTAGGAGGATTTATCGGATTGTACCATTGTGGTTCACAGCTGGGTGGTCTGCAGTCCGATATCACGAGCTGCCACTGGATTTAGGTCTGGGCCATTCCAAAATTTTAATTTTCTTCTGGTAATACCATTCTTCTGTTGATTTTGATGTATGCTTAGGGTCATTGTCATGTTGAAAGGTAAAATTCCTCTTCATCTTCAGCTTTCTAGCAGACGCATGAAGGTTTTGGGCAAAAGTGACTGGTATTTGGAACTGTTCGTAATTCCCTCCTCCTTGATTAAAGCCCCAGTTCCAGCTGAAGAAAAGCAACCCCAAAACATGATAAATATGATACTGCCACCACCATGCTTCACCATGGGGATGGTGTTCTTTTGGTGATGCAAAGTGTTTTTGTGCCAAATGTACCTTTTGGAATTGTGGCCAAAAAGTTCAGCCTTGGTCTCATCAGACCATAACACATTTTCCCCATGCTTTTGGGAGACCATGTATTGTTTTGCAAATTTTAGCTGGGCCTGGATGTTTTTCTGTGTAAGAAATGGCTTCTGTCTTGCTACCCTACAGCCCAGACAAATGGAGAATACAGGAGATTGGTGTCACATGTAGTACACAACCAGTACTTGCCAGAAATTCCTGCAGCTCCTTCAGTGTTGCTGTAGGTCTCTTGGCAGACTCCCTGTCCAGTTTTTGTCTGGTCTTTTTATCAGTTTTGGAAGGACGTCCAGTTCTTTGCAACGTCACTGTTGTCCCTTATTTTCTCCACTATTTGATGACTGTCTTCACTGTGTTCCATGGTATATCCAATGCTGTGGAAATTTTTTGTACCCTTCTCCTGACTGATAATGTTCAACAGTGAGATCCCTTTGATGTTTTGTTAAGTGCTCTGCGAACCATGGCTTTTGCTGTAGCAGACAACCGAGTAAAGGCAGGAAAATCCTACTAGGATAGCTGAACATTATTTGGGGTTAATCAGAGTCTCTTTAATTGATGGCAGGTGTGTACCGAAGAAGACTGAATGCTGTAATTAAATCAAAAGGTGCTTTAACAAAGTGTTAGTTTAAGGGTGTGCACACAACAAAGTATTAGTTTAAGGGTGTGCACACTTATGCAACCAGCTTATTGTACATTTTATATTTTTCCCCCAACAGATTTGTTTTTCAATTGAATTGTGCAGGTTATACAACACATTAAAGGTGGGAGAAGTTTTGAAGTGATTTATTGTGGTCTCATTTTTTATATCACAAAAACCTGGCATTTTAATAGGGGTGTGTACACTTTTTGTATTCACTGTACATCTTTACCTGTACTAGCTAGAGGTCACATATCAGTACAGTTTTCCATTGTGTAAGCTTTAAGATGAAATATTTTAATATTCTTTATGTAGCATTGTTTGGGAATGATTGATGCGAATATGATCAAGCAACATTTGGTGCCCAGAGGTGTGGGTAGGATGCAACTGCAGAAACACCTGGAAGTAGTATGCAGTGAGTTAAGGGGATAATTAATAGGGCATATAAAATACTACAGGGTAACTATAGGAATTAGAGGCTGGAAGAGACATCCCAAATACCCAACTAAGTCTTGAAGATTCAGAGTTTTGAAAGTTTTTGCATGTGTGTTTATACAGCATGCAGACTCCAGAAATTTTTTCCTTAGATAGATGGCAAATGTTGGATGTGTGAGGAAGAAAGCCGTAACCTGGAACATGTGTTGAGAGTTTAAAAATTGCTTAGAGCACTCTTAGAAATAATGGAGTGGCAAATGGGTCTAACTAAGGAAAGGATTTTTTGAACTGGGATACAGAATCTGAATTGCCTAGACATAGTAAGTCCTTGTTAAGTTGAACTCTGGTGGCTACCAAAAAAGCAATTATGAGAAAATGGAAATTGAAGCCCAAACCCAACTGTGTAAGTAGTGGTTGTTCTAACCGAGATAAAAGAACTGGAAGTGGAATCTTTTAGAAAAGGGTAGGAGCAAATTGCATAAAAAAGTAAATTGTGAGAGCAGTACATGCAGAATAGTGTTTTGGAGGCAGAGTAAGGTTTAGGGGAAGACCGGAATTTATCCTTTTATGTAATGTTGGATTGTTTAAATGTGAAGATTTTAAGGAGGTTTGTTTTTTATTTGCCTATGTCTTAAGTGATAATGCAATAAAATGTTAAAAAAAAAAGAAGAAATGTTTTCTGACATTACTGTGTAACAGGGTATAGATGTAGGGGGAAGCAACAAATTATTTATCTGCTCCAGTATTAACTCGTGCCAGTGACTTGGCTTCGAAATGTTAACTTTAGTCAGATTTTGTAATCACTTGCCACATTGCCACATAATCCACTTCAGTGTCACCTGATGACCACAGTAGGCAGCTTGATAAGTTATATTGTTGTAGCTTTAGTCCCAGTTCCCTAATCTTGTCTGGCTTCTGTTATCCACTCATCATTTGGAAGTCTTGCACAACCAGCAGTAAATATATCCTTTCTGTATGCGTCTTTCCTGTACAGTAAACTGAAACTGTTTAACGCCAATCACACAGGGAAGCAAGTATAAATGAAGCACTTAGAATTGGGCAGTCCACTGTCCCTGTTCTTTGTAGTTACATATATGTTGTGTGCTGTCTAAAGCAGTGTTTGTGTTAGGCCTCTAACTTCATAGGGGATCTTATGAGGCCAGTCTCCATTTTTGTATGTCCCAAAATGCTTTTTCTTTGTTAACCATTTAGTGGGTGAGCTGATCTAAGCAGTCATGACCCAATCCTTAAGATGGAATTCTATTTTATTTATTTATTTAACATTTGTTAACTGGGAAAGTCAGACTTGGAACAAAGCCAATTTTCAGTGGAGGCTCGGGGAAAAACACTCCAGATTGCATGTCTTTGTAACGGGAGAGGAAATGGGAGTACCCGGAGGAAACCCATACGAACGCAGGGAGGACATGCAGATTCTGCACAGAAGGCACCCCAGCCGAGAATCGAACTGGAGAACCTCTTGCTGTGAGGTGACAACGCTACCTCTGCACTGTCCATTTATACTGTATGAAATAAATACTAGGTTACACAGTGCACAGCAGTTTCAGTTTGGTTAGTTCATGCCAGGGCTTATGATGAGTTGCTTAGTTAGCTGTGTTTGTTAATGCTTTTCATTGTGCCTTTTGCACAATTAGTAGCAACGCACAAACTTGGAAATACCATTCTAAAGCATGTTTACAAAACACATCCAACACTTTGGGTTATAATTTGTAGTAATTTACTTGCTTTTCTGGTTTAGTTGTGCAGTGTCAGCACCTTATCTAGAACATGTGCATGGTGACTTGGACGTAATCTCACTTATTTTGTGTACGCTCACTGCTTGTGCTGGTCACCTTGTACATTTCTGCTAACTCTACCTTCAAACCTCCTCCAGCCAGTCACTTGATATGAAGTCACTTCTGGGTCTGTTCGTTTGTTACACAAAAATAATCTGTTTTGTACTACTTTTGTCATTAGGCCTGATCTCTTGGTAACCAGTTTTATGTCCCTCTTACACTTGAGCTGCATAGATACAGGCACTTGCATTCCTTTTTTTTTTCTTTGCTTCTGATGCAAACTCTCCATTCCTTGACTCATTAGCTTGCCTAATGGACCAAAAGTCAGATCCTTAAGTATCTAAATTTCACATTTGTCAAGACAGGTGTGAGGGAGTCTAGCTTACCAGCTTATTGGAATTAGAGATGTGACCCAGGAAGCACCTCTTCCTCCTGTCAAACATTAGTCCTGACCTGGTCCCTTATTTGTGAATGTCAGACAACATGGGCCAGGGCCAGGGGTTTTCCATTGTGGAACAGAAGTAAAGGTTTGAATAGCATTCAGTTGCATATAGGCTGTCATTGGCTGATATTTTGCCACATTGTAGCCTTGGTAATGTCAACTACGCAGCCACTGGAAACCGAGCAAAACCAAATTGATTGCAGAAGGAAGAATATACAGCTTTCTTTTGTGATGAGCAAAACAAGAACCACAAGCGTTTATACACCAACCCCCCCCCCAAAAAAAAAAAACATTCAGGAAATGCTGTATGAATAGTCTGTGCCTCAGTAACTCCAGTTGCACACCTATGATTAAACAGCAGTTGCATGCACATTCTGAACAAGTCAGTAAGTATAAAAAAATTCTAAATTTTCCTGTGAGCTAAGATTCCTTTTGCAGTTTATATTTTTTTTACATCACATACACATTTTCATTGTATTTTTTGTGCATTACAAATCTTTAATGTCTAAGAGGAGCTTACCCTTGCCCAGCAAAATGAGTACTTAAGGAATCAGTTTATCAGTTCTAGTATTTAAAAACAATGTATATATTTTTTTCAGCCTGTACACCAGTGGAATTGTAATTTGAGTTGTGCTGCCTTACCTTCCATCCACCAACCCTTTTACAGTCAGACTTTTTGGTTTAACAGTGCACATACTGCAGTAGTATGTGAGCTCCTATCTGAACTTAAACCATGTGTCCAGCATTTGATGTTCACATACCGACCCTCAGTCAAGCTGCTGAGGAAATTGCTGTTTTAATCAGCTGACCTGCAAGTGGAAACTGTCAGTGAAATGAAAATCTTCTGTTACTGTCCTCAGTAAAGACTATACCGTTATCTGTCCAGGTTCCATCTTGTTACACTCCTCCAAAATGCTAGAAAGATGTATCCACAGGCAGATTTTTGCCTGGCTGTGGATAAGCAGTCTCCTTTCCACTAGCTGTAATGGGTTTTGTTCAGTTAATGGCTCTGAGGCAGCACTGCTGGCTTTCACTGAGTGTTGACATGAAAAATATGGGGAAAAGATTAAGGGCTAGCCTCCTGGACTTTACAAAAGCAGTGGATAGAGTCTCGCACTTTGATTCAGATCCTGTCCAAGACTCGCACTGCTTCAGAAGATAGGATGACCATCTCAGAGTGTGATTCCTTGTCATTTTGCAGACATTTGACTGACAGGTTTACTTGAGTTGCTTCTCTCCAAGCTTAACTTGTACAATATGTAGATGACTCTGTCCTTTATGTACTTAGTAAACAGGATTACCAGAAACATTTCAGCTAATTCCTTTTACCAAATTTTCGAGATTGCTGTCCGTACCATGGTGTGCTGAACATTGCAGAACCTAAGGCTTTATAGTCAAGAAAACTTGTCTGAAGAAGCGTGCATTGGCAGCACGCGAAAGCGCTTACTTTTCTTGGATTTTATGTAATAAAGCTGTAATATGTCTGACACTGGATGTTTAAGCCTAACTTGTGACTGTTTTTCTTAGGATGCTGTTGGGTGCACTGAACTTGCAGCCATATTGTTAAAGTACCTTTGGAGCAATGGCCCTTGAACACAGCTGCTGTAACTGGTGTACAAGTTATTGTGTGTTAATCTGTTACCTGCAACAAGTTACAAGTGATGCCTCAAATACCATTTTTTGTCTTTTACTGTTTACTTATAGCCTCCCAGCCAGCCATACCTATCAACTTGTAGACATTGAAAATGGGGAACCGCCCTTGGAAAATAGGGACATTCAGCTAAAAATCTGGACATCTAATTAGCATAAAGTCTGAATACCAAATAACACCACTTTTCCTGCTGTGAGGAAAATAAAACACAAAGTGCTGGTTTTTGCCACTAGTACTTTGTCATGTAGAGTGGTTTTCTGTGTACTAGACAACTTCAAAAATCACGTATGAGTGGATTTAAGAAATTTGTGTGAGAAGTCAAGGCTGAAAATGGGGATATGCCTCCAAAAATAGGGGCATCCTGAGCTAGGCCTGAAAAGGACCATTCCTCTAAAATAGGGACATTTCTGAGGTCTGTAGCCCATATTTTAGTCCTGTTTTCTCATTACCCAACTCAAAAACACAAAGTGCTGGTTTTTGCCACTAGTACTTTGTCATGTAGAGTGGTTTTCTGTGTACTAGACAACTTCAAAAATCACGTATGAGTGGATTTAAGAAATTTGTGTGAGAAGTCAAGGCTGAAAATGGGGATATGCCTCCAAAAATAGGGGCATCCTGAGCTAGGCCTGAAAAGGACCATTCCTCTAAAATAGGGACATTTCTGAGGTCTGTAGCCCATATTTTAGTCCTGTTTTCTCATTACCCAACTCAAACTATTGTCCTTGCATTCTGTCATCTAATTTAGTATTGTACTTATAACACTTTTAAGGGTGTCTGTTGGTGTCACATCCGTTAACACTAAGAATATTGACCCAGTGTAGTACCTGCCTCTTGCTTACTTGTCAGTCCCTTCCTCCTAGACCACTGAAACTCGATGCTGTTCTGTTTGGACTAGCAGCACATTTCTCTGCATCCCCCCAGCATGACCAGACAGCATATGACTATCAACATTTGCTGAAGTTGTCAAAAACTCCAGCCTAATTCTCCCACACACCTACTTTAAAAATGTTGTTATTTAAGGGCACATTATCAGCATACAAACCTGCCTGTTCAGCGCCTGCTGTGAATCCGTTTGCAAACTGAGCCTCGAAGTGTGTGATGGGGATCCCGTTGTCAGAGGTGCTGGCAGAATGGGATGTTGTGTTCCCATTGTCGGAGGCGCTGGCTGAATGGGATGTTGGGATCCCATTGTCAGAGGCGCTGGCTGAATGGGATGCTGGGGATTCCTTTGTCAGAGGCACTGGCTGAATGGGATGCTGTGGATCCCTTTGTCAAAGGCGCTGGCTGAATGGGATGCTGGGAATCCCGATGTTTTTCTTGTTTCACTGTTGCAGTCATCACATTTGGGTTGTCCTTCAAGGATGCATCTGCAGTCCTTACAAATGGGTTGTCCTGTCAGGCAGCCCTTCGGTCGGCCGGATTCCAAAGTCTGGGTCTGGCCTCGGCTGGTGTCGCACTTCACCCGACGTCATAGCTGCAGTTATTCGGGTATAAAGGCATCAGCCGATGCCATTTTCCTCAGTCTTTCTTGCCGCGTGGCGCCCGAAGCAGAAGCTGTTCGCAAGTGCCGGTCAGTCAGAACCAGAGATTACTACTACCGAATACTACTTGGAAGACTTCTAAAAAGCTAAGTACCCCGTTGGGGACTCTTTCTTGCCTCAGCCGATGTCAGAAAAAGTGAATAACTGTTTAACTTGTGGGAAACAAATACCTCATAAAGATTTCCACTCTTACTGCTTACCTTGTCTAGGCCCAGACCACGACGTCGCAGCTTGTCTAGCCTGTGCTTCTTTTAACTGGCGGATGCTTAGACGTCGGTCGGAGTTTGCTGAGGAGTTTTTCGGCTCCGATTTTGCTTATATTATGCCGTCGGATCCTCCGACTTCACAAATATCTAAAAAACGCAAGGAAAAGGACCGACGCTCGCGGTCTGCGGTTTCGGCCGAAACCGCGGTTAAGTCAACCGCGAGTGTCTCGGTTTCGGCTGAAACCGAGCAAGCGGTTCCTCCTTCAGCCGAAAACTTTCCTTGTGCCGAGGCCTCTTCCAACCTCGTGGAATCGGCTTCTGATATTCCACCTGCTGTTACAGTTTCACAGGAATTATCAGACACTATTCCCTTGGATATTTGAACCCCTGCACGTGGAGCTGCTAGGCCACCTGCAGCCATGTCCATTAAGGCCTTTGCCAGGGCTAAAGCAGCTAAAACTACTAAATCTGTGCCTGCTAAGCCCCCCTCTCACAGACCTAGCTCTAGTTCACAAATGCTTAGTTTAGCAGGGGATCTCATTTCTTTAATCCGAGGATCACAACCTCAACCAGACAGGGCCTCTCACCCGCCTCCAGAGAAGAGGCCTAGAGCAGAGCCCCCCGAGCCAGTGTCTACAGATGATTCCTCTGATGACTCAAATGATACAGACCCTCCAGAGGCCCCATACTCCCCTTATGAAGACTCTGATGGTGAAGAGTCCATTCCTTCTGCCTCTCCGCCTGAGGAATTTTCCTTTGGGGAAACCCTGCGTGCTATGAGGGAACAATTTCAGTGGCAGGGCCAGGATTTTTCAGATTCAAGAAAAAGGCTTAGAACTTTTCTGCATTTACCACAACATAGGCCTTTAGCCATTCCTCCAGTTCTTTCTGTTGTAGATGCATTTAATGATGCTTGTACTGCTCCTGACTCTCTGCCTCCGGCCCCTGTTAAGCCCGATAGATACTACAGGGTCCCGGACACACATTACCACTTGTATAAGGCTCCCCTTGCAGATCCAGAGACCATCTCCCAAGGGCCTAAGACTGTAGCAGCCACCTCTGCCAAAAACCCCCTCCCCTCTGAAAGGGAATCCAGATCCTTAGAGAGATGGGGTAAAAAAGTTTACACTTCTGCTACTCTTTCAGCTAGGGCCTTGAACTGTCAATTTCACATGATGCAGTATCAAGAATTTTTGCTAGATCAGTTAACCAAAAAAGTGTCCTCAGATGAAACAGTAGACAAAAAATATGTGCAGGAAATGGTACATAACATTCAACAAGTCAGTAACCATTCCCTAAAATGCGGCTATGATGCACTGGAGGCTTCCTTTAGATCAGCCATGACTGGCACAGTCATCAGAAGGCATGCATGGCTAAAAGAACAGGCCTTACCAGACCATGTCAAATCAAAACTATTAGATGCTCCTATGGATAAGATCAATTTGTTTGGCTCTCCTGCACAACAAGTGCTGAAGAAGATGGAAGAAAAGGCAAAATCTGTCCAAACAGTTAAAGATTTCTTACAGGTCCAACCCCCAAGGTTTAGCAGGAATTGGCCCTCCAAGAATTGGTCCTTTCCAGACTCCTCCAGAACTGAGAGGCAGGAATAGGCGTTCAACAGGCAGAAACCAATCCAGGGGTGCCTACAGAGGACGTCAGTGGCAGGGCAACAACCAGCGAGGCACAGCCACAGACACAGCCACCACCACAACTACAGGTCAATCACAGTGACTTGGCTCTGGCACCGCCTACCAGGGAACAACTGCAAGCACCCTTAGGCGGAAAGCTAGCCTTATTTACAACAAACTGGCATTACATCACAAGAGACAAGTGGATTTTACAGATAATAGACCAAGGTTACAGGTTTCACTTCCATACTCTACCAGGGAAGAGAGGAATGCAAAACCTACCTCCAAATCAAAAGACAGAAGCACTAAAACAAATATCCCAATTATTAAGGATGAGAGCTGTAGAAAAGGTACCATCTATGGAGCAAGGGAAGGGATTTTACTCCAGACTCTTCCTGGTACCAAGAAAAGAAGGCAAATGGAGACCTATTCTCGACTTGTCCACTTTAAACACATTCCTCATTGTTCCAAAATTCAAAATGCTGACCCTACAGCAGCTTCTTCCCATGCTGGGCAAGGAGTCTTGGCTGGTGACTCTAGATCTCAAGGAGGCATACCTGCACGTCCCCATACGACCAAACTGCAGAAGATACCACAGATTTCTTGCAGGATCAGAGCATTATCAATTCTCAGCATTGCCCTTTGGTTTATCTGCTGCGCCCAGAGTGTTCATGAAATGCCTGGCATCAGTAATTGCTCATTGCAGGCTTCAGGGAATCCAAATCTACCCATACCTGGACGACTGCCTGATACAAGCGGACAACAAAAGCAAACTAGCAGAAGATTTACAAAGGGTCATTTATCTGCTACAAGCCCTGGGATACACAGTCAATATAAAAAAGTCAAGACTGATACCATCCCAGAGAATAACCTTTTTGGGTGCAGAGTTGGACACATCAAGGCAAATGGCATTCCTAACAGTAGAAAAACAGGAGCAGCTACCTCTCTACTTCTTGGCCTTAACCAAGCAAAACCATCTGAAGCAAGAATTCCTATGGTGGGCTCAGGCTTGTCAATCAAACACAGGATTGCCCTTTCACAGTACTCAACCAAGCCAAACCATCACGACAGACGCCTCAGACCTCGGTTGGGGGGCACACATGCTGGACAAGTGCATACAAGGCTTATGGTCTCAAAACCAGCTGCACCTACACATAAATCTAAAGGAAATGCTGGCAGTAAAACTGGCAATTCAGGCATTCAGACCATTCCTTCAACAAGGTCTATTGATGATAAGGACAGACAACACCACAGTTATGTGGTACATCAACAAACAGGGAGGCACACATTCGTATCCTCTTTGCCGGATGGCACTGGATCTCTGGAATGTGGCCCTGAGCTACAACATTCAGTTAAAAGCAATTTTTGTACCAGGAAAAGAAAACATCCTAGCAGACATTTTAAGCAGGACTACCACGGATGCCCACGGATGGATGCTGCATTCGGACATCTTCAAAACCATTACAAGAAAATGGGGACTCCCAGAAATAGACTTATTTGCATCCCCACGCATTCACCAACTAAAGAAATTCTGCACAAGGACGTACCACCCACTTGCTTGGAAGGTGGACTCCCTATCCTTCAGTTGGAAAAACCTGACAGCATATGCATTCCCACCACTTCCTTTGATGCACAAAGTGCTATTGAAGATCAAAGAGGACCGTCCAAGGATCATTCTGATAGCTCTAGACTGGCCAAGGCAACATTGGTACCCATTACTGAGGAGCATGTCTCTGAAACAAATATGGCCACTACCCCTGGTTCCCTTGCTGTTAACACAGAACAACAACAATCTGCATCCAAACCTGAAAACTCTGCAGCTGACTGCCTGGAACATTGCATAAGACCAATTAACCCAAATTTATCCCAAAGGGTTAAAGACATTATCCTTGAGGCTCGCAGACCCTCAACAAGAAAAAATTATTCAGCAAAATGGAAAAGATATCTCATTTGGAGTACTGCAAAAGGAGAAGATGTGTCACTGGTAAACATAGCCAACATTCTGGAATACTTGGCAGAGCTCTTCCACACAGGCCTGTCCTATTCCTCCATTAAGATTCATGCATCAGCTATTTCAGCAGAATACGACTTAGATCCTCCTGTCTTACATCCTCTGCTCAGACAGTTTCTGAGAGGAATTAAACATGTAAAGCCTCCTAGGAAGCCACCATTACCAGCCTGGGACTTGAACTTTGTGCTAGAAAAATTGACACTTCCTCCTTTCGAACCAGCAGCAACAGCAGAATTGCAATACTTATCATGGAAGACTGCTTTCCTGCTGGCAATCACTTCAGCAAGAAGGGTATCTGAACTTCAGGCATTAATGGCAGTGCAACCCTTCCTGATCTTCCATCAAGATAGAGTGTCCATGAGAACAAATCCTTCCTTTATGCCTAAGGTGGTTTCCAGAGTTTCTTTAAATCAGGCTATCCACCTTACCTACATTCTTCCCTAACCCACAGAACAGGGGAGAAAGACTGCTGCATACCTTGGATGTACATAGACAATTACGCTACTACCTGGACAGGACCAAAGGCAATAGAAAAACTGACCAGCTTCTGGTAGCATATGCAACAGGAATGGAAGGAAAAGCAATTTCAAAACAGACAATCTCAAAATGGATAGGAAATTGCATTAGATTTTGTTACTCTTTTCATGGAAAGGCAACTCCAGAAAACATCAGGCCTCACTCTACAAGGGCAACAGCCACTACTACAGCTTTCCTACGAGGAGTGGCTACCAAAGACATTTTAGAAGCTGCTACTTGGAGCTCCGTGCATACATTTGCCAAGCATTATAATCTACCTTTATACTCTAGATCCCGAGCAGGTTTTGCAACTGCTGTTTTGCAAGGGATCTTAACTACACCATAATCATCTTTCTACCCATATGTTAGGACTGCAGATGCATCCTTGAAGGACATAGTACAGTTTTGTACCTACCATAAATGTAGATGTCCGAGAGGTATGCATCTGCAGTCAGGATTACCCACCCTCCTTCCCCTCTGTGGTACTCCTAGGGTATTTGCCCATCTTGTAGCTAGCTGGGGGAATCTATTATGGTGTATTTGTTTGTATATATGTATATACATGCTTATATTGTTTGCTCTCTATTTGGAATCTTTTGCATTTATCCAAATTTAGCCTTCCTAGAGGGCACCTGGCATCTGGGGCAAGAAACACTGAGGAAAATGGCGTCGGCTGATGCCTTTATACCCAATTCACAGCAGCTATGACGTCGGGTGAAGTGCGACATCAGCCGAGGCCGGACCCAGACTTTGGAATCCGGCCGACCGAAGGGCTGCCTGAGGCAGGACAACCCATATGTTAGGACTGCAGATGCATACCTCTCTGACATCTACATTTATGGTAGGTACAAAACTGTACTTTTCTGCTTCTCATTTTGTGTAAAATGTTTTCTAATGGTGGAGTATTGGCAGGGTGGATTCGACTTTATGAAATTTCGTTTGTGCAGGTGTGCCACTTTGTAGATGGCTTCTGGTAGTATTTGTAATGTACAATAATGCTGCTGTAAAGAGCTTACCTGGTTTGAGTACTTGCTGTTAGTGAGGGCACTATTTCAGCTGGGATTGTTGGAAGGAAATTTAATTTATTATAGCACTGCTTTGATGTGCTTTTTCAGATGCTTAATTTTCTTTTGTTTCTCTTTCATTAGGTATCCAGACAATTGACTCAACGCAAGCACTGTTCCTTCCAATTGGGGCCTCTGTGTCACTCCTAGTCATGTTCTTTTTCTTTGATTCTGTCCAAGTCGTTTTCACCATATGTACAGCAGGTATGAAATAGTTTTTCATTTTTGTTGTGTACAAGAGTACAAAGTGTAGGATGGTGGTTCAAATGGACTGCTGCTGTTGTAGGAAAACTATGAAGGCTGCTCAGAGAGTATCAAGACCACGTAATGGAAGCTGTACAAGTACAAAAGCACATTACTGGGGGGGGGGGTGATGACTGAAATGGCAGGATTAAAGCAGGGTATGGAAGCTGTACAAGTACAAAAGCACATTACTGGGGGTGATGACTGAAATGGCAGGATTAAAGCAGGGTATGGAAGCTGTACAAGTACAAAAGCACATTACTGGGGGTGATGACTGAAATGGCAGGATTAAAGCAGGGTATGGAAGCTGTACAAGTACAAAAGCACATTACTGGGGTGATGACTGAAATGGCAGGATTAAAGCAGGGTATGGAAGCTGTACAAGTACAAAAGCACATTACTGGGAGGGGGTGACTGAAATGGCAGGATTAAAGCAGGGTATGGAAGCTGTACAAGTACAAAAGCACATTACTGGGGGTGATGACTGAAATGGCAGGATTAAAGCAGGGTATGGAAGCTGTACAAGTACAAAAGCACATTACTGGGGGGGGGTGATGACTGAAATGGCAGGATTAAAGCAGGGTATGGAAGCTGTACAAGTACAAAAGCACATTACTGGGGGGGGTGATGACTGAAATGGCAGGATTAAAGCAGGGTATGGAAGCTGTACAAGTACAAAAGCACATTACTGGGGGGGATGACTGAAATGGCAGGATTAAAGCAGGGTATGGAAGCTGTACAAGTACAAAAGCACATTACTGGGGGGGGGTGATGACTGAAATGGCAGGATTAAGGCAGGGTATGGAAGCTGTACAAGTACAAAAGCACATTACTGGGGGGGGGTGACTGAAATGGCAGGATTAAGGCAGGGTATGGAAGCTGTACAAGTACAAAAGCACATTACTGGGGGTGATGACTGAAATGGCAGGATTAAAGCAGGGTATGGAAGCTGTACAAGTACAAAAGCACATTACTGGGGGGGTGATGACTGAAATGGCAGGATTAAAGCAGGGTATGGAAGCTGTACAAGTACAAAAGCACATTACTGGGGTGATGACTGAAATGGCAGGATTAAAGCAGGGTATGGAAGCTGTACAAGTACAGAAGCACGTTACTGGGGGGGTTGATGACTGAAATGGCAGGATTAAAGCAGGGTATGGAAGCTGTACAAGTACAAAAGCACATTACTGGGGGTGACTGAAATGGCAGGATTAAAGCAGGGTATGGAAGCTGTACAAGTACAAAAGCACATTACTGGGGGTGATGACTGAAATGGCAGGATTAAAGCAGGGTATGGAAGCTGTACAAGTACAAAAGCACATTACTGGGGGTGACTGAAATGGCAGGATTAAAGCAGGGTATGGAAGCTGTACAAGTACAAAAGCACATTACTGGGGGTGATGACTGAAATGGCAGGATTAAAGCAGGGTATGGAAGCTGTACAAGTACAAAAGCACATTACTGGGGGTGATGACTGAAATGGCAGGATTAAAGCAGGGTATGGAAGCTGTACAAGTACAAAAGCACATTACTGGGGTGATGACTGAAATGGCAGGATTAAAGCAGGGTATGGAAGCTGTACAAGTACAAAAGCACATTACTGGGGGGGGTGATGACTGAAATGGCAGGATTAAAGCAGGGTATGGAAGCTGTACAAGTACAAAAGCACATTACTGGGGGGGGTGACTGAAATGGCAGGATTAAAGCAGGGTATGGAAGCTGTACAAGTACAAAAGCACATTACTGGGGGGGTGACTGAAATGGCAGGATTAAAGCAGGGTATGGAAGCTGTACAAGTACAAAAGCACATTATTGGGGGGGTGACTGAAATGGCAGGATTAAAGCAGGGTATGGAAGCTGTACAAGTACAAAAGCACATTACTGGGGGTGACTGAAATGGCAGGATTAAAGCAGGCTTTGGAAGCTGTACAAGTACAAAAGCACATTGCTGGGGGGGGTGTGATGACTGAAATGGCAGGATTAAAGCAGGGTATGGAAGCTGTACAAGTACAAAAGCACATTACTGGGGTGATGACTGAAATGGCAGGATTAAAGCAGGGTATGGAAGCTGTACAAGTACAAAAGCACATTACTGGGGGTGATGACTGAAATGGCAGGATTAAAGCAGGGTATGGAAGCTGTACAAGTACAAAAGCACATTACTGGGGGGGGTGACTGAAATGGCAGGATTAAGGCAGGGTATGGAAGCTGTACAAGTACAAAAGCACATTACTGGGGGGGGTGATGACTGAAATGGCAGGATTAAAGCAGGGTATGGAAGCTGTACAAGTACAAAAGCACATTAGTGGGGGTGACTGAAATGGCAGGATTAAAGCAGGGTATGGAAGCTGTACAAGTACAAAAGCACATTACTGGGGGGGGGGGGGTGACTGAAATGGCAGGATTAAAGCAGGGTATGGAAGCTGTACAAGTACAAAAGCACATTACTGGGGGGGGGTGACTGAAATGGCAGGATTAAAGCAGGGTATGGAAGCTGTACAAGTACAAAAGCACATTACTGGGGGTGACTGAAATGGCAGGATTAAAGCAGGGTATGGAAGCTGTACAAGTACAAAACCACATTACTGGGGGGGGGAGATGACTGAAATGGCAGGATTAAAGCAGGGTATGGAAGCTGTACAAGTACAAAGCACATTACTGGGGGTGATGACTGAAATGCCAGGATTAAAGCAGGGTATGGAAGCTGTACAAGTACAAAAGCACATTACTGGGGGTGATGACTGAAATGGCAGGATTAAAGCAGGGTATGGAAGCTGTACAAGTACAAAAGCACATTACTGGGGGTGATGACTGAAATGGCAGGATTAAAGCAGGGTATGGAAGCTGTACAAGTACAAAAGCACATTACTGGGGGTGATGACTGAAATGGCAGGATTAAACCAGGGTATGGAAGCTGTACAAGTACAAAAGCACATTACTGGGGGTGATGACTGAAATGGCAGGATTAAAGCAGGGTATGGAAGCTGTACAAGTACAAAAGCACATTACTGGGGGGGGGGGTGACTGAAATGGCAGGATTAAAGCAGGGTATGGAAGCTGTACAAGTACAAAAGCACATTACTGGGGGGGGTGACTGAAATGGCAGGATTAAAGGAGGGTATGGAAGCTGTACAAGTACAAAAGCACATTACTGGGGGTGATGACTGAAATGGCAGGATTAAAGCAGGGTATGGAAGCTGTACAAGTACAAAAGCACATTACTGGGGGGGGGGTGATGACTGAAATGGCAGGATTAAAGCAGGGTATGGAAGCTGTACAAGTACAAAAGCACATTACTGGGGGGGGTGACTGAAATGGCAGGATTAAAGCAGGGTATGGAAGCTGTACAAGTACAAAAGCACATTACTGGGGGGGGGGTGACTGAAATGGCAGGATTAAAGCAGGGTATGGAAGCTGTACAAGTACAAAAGCACATTACTGGGGTGATGACTGAAATGGCAGGATTAAAGCAGGGTATGGAAGCTGTACAAGTACAAAAGCACATTACTGGGGGGGGTGACTGAAATGGCAGGATTAAAGCAGGGTATGGAAGCTGTACAAGTACAAAAGCACATTACTGGGGGTGACTGAAATGGCAGGATTAAAGCAGGGTATGGAAGCTGTACAAGTACAAAAGCACATTACTGGGGGTGACTGAAATGGCAGGATTAAAGCAGGGTATGGAAGCTGTACAAGTACAAAGCACATTACTGGGGGTGATGACTGAAATGGCAGGATTAAGGCAGGGTATGGAAGCTGTACAAGTACAAAAGCACATTACTGGGGGGGGTGATGCCTGAAATCGCACCATTTAAGCAGGGTATGGAAGCTGTACAACTACAAAAGCACATTACTGGGGGGGGTGACTGAAATGGCAGGATTAAAGCAGGGTATGGAAGCTGTACAAGTACAAAAGCACATTACTGGGGGGGGGGTGATGACTGAAATGGCAGGATTAAGGCAGGGTATGGAAGCTGTACAAGTACAAAAGCACATTACTGGGGGGGGTGATGACTGAAATGGCAGGATTAAAGCAGGGTATGGAAGCTGTACAAGTACAAAAGCACATTACTGGGGGGATGACTGAAATGGCAGGATTAAAGCAGGGTATGGAAGCTGTACAAGTACAAAAGCACATTACTGGGGGGGGTGATGACTGAAATGGCAGGATTAAGGCAGGGTATGGAAGCTGTACAAGTACAAAAGCACATTACTGGGGGGGGTGATGACTGAAATGGCAGGATTAAAGCAGGGTATGGAAGCTGTACAAGTACAAAAGCACATTACTGGGGTGATGACTGAAATGGCAGGATTAAAGCAGGGTATGGAAGCTGTACAAGTACAAAAGCACATTACTGGGGGTGATGACTGAAATGGCAGGATTAAAGCAGGGTATGGAAGCTGTACAAGTACAAAAGCACATTACTGGGGGGGGGTGATGACTGAAATGGCAGGATTAAAGCAGGGTATGGAAGCTGTACAAGTACAAAAGCACATTACTGGGGGTGATGACTGAAAGGGCAAGATTAAAGCAGGGAAGGGAAGCTGTAAAAGTACAAAAGCACATTGCTGGTGGGGGTGATGACTGAAATGGCAGGATTAAAGCAGGGTATGGAAGCTGTACAAGTACAAAAGCACATTACTGGGGGTGATGACTGAAATGGCAGGATTAAAGCAGGGTATGGAAGCTGTACAAGTACAAAAGCACATTACGGGGGGGGGGGGATGACTGAAATGGCAGGATTAAAGCAGGGTATGGAAGCTGTACAAGTACAAAAGCACATTACTGGGGGTGACTGAAATGGCAGGATTAAAGCAGGGTATGGAAGCTGTACAAGTACAAAAGCACATTACTGGGGGTGATGACTGAAATGGCAGGATTAAAGCAGGGTATGGAAGCTGTACAAGTACAAAAGCACATTACTGGGGGTGATGACTGAAATGGCAGGATTAAAGCAGGGTATGGAAGCTGTACAAGTACAAAAGCACATTACTGGGGGTGATGACTGAAATGGCAGGATTAAAGCAGGGTATGGAAGCTGTACAAGTACAAAAGCACATTACTGGGGGTGATGACTGAAATGGCAGGATTAAAGCAGGGTATGGAAGCTGTACAAGTACAAAAGCACATTACTGGGGGTGATGACTGAAATGGCAGGATTAAAGCAGGGTATGGAAGCTGTACAAGTACAAAAGCACATTACTGGGGGTGATGACTGAAATGGCAGGATTAAAGCAGGGTATGGAAGCTGTACAAGTACAAAAGCACATTACTGGGGGGGGGTGATGACTGAAATGGCAGGATTAAAGCAGGGTATGGAAGCTGTACAAGTACAAAAGCACATTACTGGGGGGGGTGACTGAAATGGCAGGATTAAAGCAGGGTATGGAAGCTGTACAAGTACAAAAGCACATTACTGGGGGGGGTGACTGAAATGGCAGGATTAAAGCAGGGTATGGAAGCTGTACAAGTACAAAAGCACATTACTGGGGGGGGTGATGACTGAAATGGCAGGATTAAAGCAGGGTATGGAAGCTGTACAAGTACAAAAGCACATTACTGGGGGTGATGACTGAAATGGCAGGATTAAAGCAGGGTATGGAAGCTGTACAAGTACAAAAGCACATTACTGGGGGTGATGACTGAAATGGCAGGATTAAAGCAGGGTATGGAAGCTGTACAAGTACAAAAGCACATTACTGGGGTGATGACTGAAATGGCAGGATTAAAGCAGGGTGTGGCAGCTGTACACGTACAAAGTCACATTACTGGCGGGTGATGACTGAAATGGCAGGATTAAAGCAGGGTATGGAAGCTGTACAAGTACAAAAGCACATTACTGGGGGTGATGACTGAAATGGCAGGATTAAAGCAGGGTATGGAAGCTGTACAAGTACAAAAGCACATTACTGGGGGGGGTGACTGAAATGGCAGGATTAAAGCAGGGTATGGAAGCTGTACAAGTACAAAAGCACATTACTGGGGGTGACTGAAATGGCAGGATTAAAGCAGGGTATGGAAGCTGTACAAGTACAAAAGCACATTACTGGGGGTGACTGAAATGGCAGGATTAAAGCAGGGTATGGAAGCTGTACAAGTACAAAAGCACATTACTGGGGGTGATGACTGAAATGGCAGGATTAAAGCAGGGTATGGAAGCTGTACAAGTACAAAAGCACATTACTGGGGGTGATGACTGAAATGGCAGGATTAAAGCAGGGTATGGAAGCTGTACAAGTACAAAAGCACATTACTGGGGGTGATGACTGAAATGGCAGGATTAAAGCAGGGTATGGAAGCTGTACAAGTACAAAAGCACATTACTGGGGGTGATGACTGAAATGGCAGGTTTAAAGCAGGGTATGGAAGCTGTACAAGTACAAAAGCACATTACTGGGGGTGATGACTGAAATGGCAGGATTAAAGCAGGGTATGGAAGCTGTACAAGTACAAAAGCACATTACTGGGGTGATGACTGAAATGGCAGGATTAAAGCAGGGTGTGGAAGCTGTACAAGTACAAAAGCACATTACTGGGGGGGGGGTGACTGGAATGGCAGGATTAAAGCAGGGTATGGAAGCTGTACAAGTACAAAAGCACATTACTGGGGGTGTGACTGAAATGGCAGGATTAAAGCAGGGTATGGAAGCTGTACAAGTACAAAAGCACATTACTGGGGGGGGTGATGACTGAAATGGCAGGATTAAAGCAGGGTATGGAAGCTGTACAAGTACAAAAGCACATTACTGGGGGGGGTGATGACTGAAATGGCAGGATTAAAGCAGGGTATGGAAGCTGTACAAGTACAAAAGCACATTACTGGGGTGATGACTGAAATGGCAGGATTAAGGCAGGGTATGGAAGCTGTACAAGTACAAAAGCACATTACTGGGGGTGATGACTGAAATGGCAGGATTAAAGCAGGGTATGGAAGCTGTACAAGTACAAAAGCACATTACTGGGGGGGGGTGATGACTGAAATGGCAGGATTAAGGCAGGGTATGGAAGCTGTACAAGTACAAAAGCACATTACTGGGGGGGGTGATGACTGAAATGGCAGGATTAAAGCAGGGTATGGAAGCTGTACAAGTACAAAAGCACATTACTGGGGGGGGGGTGATGAGGACTGAAATGGCAGGATTCAAGCAGGGTAATGGCATTGGACAATCACTTTGGTATAGCTGCTGAACGGCTTATATCAGTGATGTTGGCAGTAAGTCATTTATTTCTCACTGGTGTAATATACAATTATCAATCATAGGAGTCTCTAACCAAATGGGAATGCGTTAATTTGAGAAGAAAAAGGAAATTTAGCTAGGCATAAAATGCCCCGCAAGGGCAGCAGCTAATCTAGCACTTACCTGTGAACCTGTCAAGTGGAAGTTTAAATGTGTGCATGTGTAATATTTATATGTACTCCTCTGCTAAAGTATTAAATTTCAAGAGAGCCACAAGACCTCTGAGAGCAGTCTTGCTCACAGAGTAAGTATTGTCTTGGAGTTTGCCGAACAAGGCATGTACCCACTGAATTGTTGGGGGAGGGGGTGAGTGTGTATGCATGTTTCTGATACACTGTGATGGCTTTATCTCTGAAAGCCGCTTTCAGAGAACATATGATGTTGCCCTTTCTCTGCTGTTGTGCAGCACTGAAGATGTTCTTCGTGTTTCACTGTTGCAGTCATTACATTTGGGTTATCTGCTTGCAGTAGCCCTCAGTCGGCCTGATTAACAAAGTCTTGGGTCCTGCGTCGGTTGCTGTCCCTTCTTCCTTGACGTCAGGTCATCAGGGGTATAAAGCATGCAACCAATGCCATTACATCAGCCTTTCTTGCCGTGCGATGCCCGCAGCAGAAGCAGTTCGCAAGTGCCGGTTGGCCAACTCCTGTAATTTTCGTTTTTGAGTTTCAGAACCAAAGTCTTCAACTAAAGCCAAGTACCCCGTTAGGGAAACTTTTTTTTGCTCCTTCAGATGTCAGTAAAAGTTAATAATTGCATTACTTGTGGAAAGCAAATACCTCACAAAGATTATTCATACTGTATTCCTTGCCTAGGCCCTGACCACGACGTACCTTGCTGTTGGTTTTGTGCTTTATTTAATCAGCACACTATCCGTTGTCTGTATATTTTTGCCTCTAAATATTTTGGTTCTCTGTTTAATTATCCAGAAATGTTGTCTGTTAACCATTCGACTACTGAGATTCCGAAAAAACGCAAAGATAGACAGACAGGCAGCCGAGGTCCAAAGCTGCCGATGACACTTCTCCTAAGCCAGTCGCCAGTACTCAGTGAGGAGTTTTTGCAGCCCCTGATACCCGCTACTTCTGACTCGCAGGCCTCTACTGAGACACATTTGGAGTCCAGTATGCCGCCAAATACTTCAGCTGTGGAACTTGCTGATGTCTCTACCTTGGATCGGTCCGGAGCCGCTGTGCAGGCACCTGCTTCTGAGGGTGTATTCAGGCCTACGGACTTGCATATTAAACTGACACCTTCTTCATTTAGGCCAAAATCTCGAACCAAGCCTAAGAAACAGACGCCCAGGCCGCATGCTCAGGCCTCTATGCCTAAAAAAACAAATAAGAATGGCTGAAAATCTTATCACACTAATCAGGGGAAGCCAACCTTCTAATAGACCTGGGATGGAAGTTGTTTATGAATCTTCTGACCAGGATTCTGATTTTTCTGATTCTTCTGATCTGGATTTGCCCTTATCTACTTATGAAGATTCTGATGCAGAGGACTCTATTCCCTCTGCTTCCCCTACAGAGGATTTTTCTTTTGGTGAGACCTTATATACTCTAAGGGTGCATTTCCACTGGGAAAGCCAGGATTTTTCTGATTCAGAAAAGAGGCTTAGGGATTTCTTACTCCTGCCTCAGCATAGGCCTTTAGCTGTACCTCCTGTACTAGACGTTGATGCCTTTTCAGAATCTAGTTTGGCCCTTGATTCTTTGCCTCATGCTCCCAGAAAATCTGACTGATATTAAAGGGTTCCTGATTCACACAAGTTCCTTTTTAAAAATCCTATTGCGGATCCAGAGACTATTTCCCAGGGAACCAAGGGCATTAAGGCTTCTACTGCCAAAAATCCTACCCCATCCGATAGAGACTCCAGGGTGCTGGATAGTTGGGGTAAGAAGGTTTACACTTCTGCAACCTTGGCCATTCTGGCTTTAAACTGCCCATTTCGTATGTTAAAGTATCAACATGTTATTGGATTGCTTAAACAGAAAATGATGATTCCTGACTGTGCTGAAAATAAAGAATTACAGGATTTAATGTATTCTGCTAAACAGGTTGGAAAACATACTTTGCAGTGTGGATTTGATTCATTAGAGGCCTCTTGCAGGGCTGCTGTTACTGGGTCTGTGCTCAGAAGGCATGCTTGGCTTAAGGAGCAATCTTTGCCTGATCATGTTAAAGCTAAATTGTTGGATGCTCCCTTAAATCAGGACTGCCTGTTTGGCAACAAGGCTGAGGAAGTTCTTAAAAAGATGGAAGATAAAGCTAAATCTATGCAAACTTTTAAAGATTTCTTACAAGTTCAGCCTCCTAGATTTAGTAGGCACTGGCCCTCTAAAAATTGGTCCTTTCCAGCCCCTTCCAGGTCTTCTCAAGCCAAACCCAGACACAACAGAAACCCCAGGTTTCAGTCCAAAGGGACACACAAGACTAAGCAGTGTGGGGGGGGGGGGGGTTCCGCACCAAAATCTGGGAGTAGTAAGACTCCCCCTATGGAAAACTGTCTCAATGACTTGCTTTTAAAACTTCCAAACACTTCCAACTGAATGCTCCTTTAGGCGGAAAGATTGGTCTGCAGGTCAAAAACTGGGAACTCGTTACCTAGGACAAATGGGTTTTAAATAGTGTCCCATGGATACAGATTTCACTTCCACATGTTACCAACACCAAGCGGGTGGCAAGATCTACCCCCAAATCAGTGGGTAGAGGCCCAAAATCAAGTTCTCTCTCTTTAAACATGGAGGCTATTCAGTTGGTACCAGAAGAGGAAAAGGGACAAGGTTTCTATTAGAGACTTTTCCTGGTACCCAGAAAAGGCAATACAAGGCGTCCTATCTTGGACCTTTCTACTCCTTTCTGGTGAATTCAAATTTCAAGATGACTCAACCAGCTGCTTCCTATGCTAGTAATGTCAACCATGCATCTTTGCCTAGATGTAAAAGAAGCATACCTGCACATTCCTATCAGGGAGTCTTGCAGAAGATACCTATCAAAGCTCTCTGCACTGCCCTTAGACTTATCTACTGTGCCCAGGGTATTCACAAAGTGCCTAGCTTCAGTCATTGCATTTTGCAGGCAAAGAAATATTCAAATATACCCATACCTGGACAATTGTCTAATTCAGGAAGAATGCCAGGACATTCTTTTGAATCATCTGGCCTTTGTTCAAAGGGTACTGAGTTGTCTGGAGTTCACCATAAATGAAAGGAAATCACACATTGTACCCTGTCAACAAATTAGATTCCTGGGAGCAAGCTTGAATGCAACTTCCCAGATGGCTTTCCTCACGCCAGAGAAACGGATTCAATTGACAGCCTACTTCAAATAAATGGCCACAAAAACCTAGCAATCTGCATTGCAAATACTGCAAGCCTTGGGGTTCGTGACCTCCTGCATTCTTCTAATTCCAAATGCAAGGCTGCATATGAGGAAACTACAGTGGTATCTCAAAAGCCTAGGGTGTCAACATTCACAGGATCTAGAAGCAAGGATTCCTATCATACCTTGCCTACGCCTTGAGTTCCTTTGGTGGGCAAGAGGCCTGCCACCAAAACAGAGGACTACCATTCACATTACCCCCTGCTGCCCAAATCTTAACAGACGCGTCAGACTACGCATGTGGGGCTCACCTGGCAGGGAAGTGCATTCAGGGCAAATGGAACCAAAGTCAAATATACCTGCACATAAATCAAAAGGAAATGTAAGCTGTACAGAATGCTCTGACAGCCTTCAAGGACCACATTCTTCCAGGACAACTAATGGTAAAGATGGTCAACACCACTGTCATGTGGTACACTAGCAGGGGGGTACAAATTCTTACCCCCTCTGCAGACTAGCTATGGCATTGTGGAACACAGCCTTGACCTACCAAGTGAATCTACAAGCTCAATTCCTGCCAGGAAAACTAAATACACTGGCAGACGGACTAAGCAGTGGAAACTGGAACAAAGGATTTTCAACATGCATGTTGACAAGCAAATGGGGGAGCCCAGATATAGACCTGTTTGCCTCCCCCCAGAACCATCAACTGGACAAATTTTGCACAAGGATTCTCCACAAGCCAGCGTGGAAAGTGGATGCTCTATCCTTCAGCTGGAAAAACCTGTCAGTTTATGCCTTTCCTCCTCTGCTCTCCAAGGTACTACTAAAGATCAAACGGGACAAGCCAAGAACGATTTTAATTGCACCAGACTGGCCTCGCCAACACTGGAACCCACTCTTGCGCAGTGTCGCGCTTGGCTCCATGGCACCTGCCTCAGACTCCTTCCGTTGTCTCAGCAGGAGAACAAGATTCTGCACCCTCAGCTGCAAACCCTGAACCTAGCAGCCTGGTTAATTACCTAATCCTCTCCTTTACCACCCCTCAGTAAATCAGTGATGGATATCATTTTAGAGGCAAGGAGGCCTGGTACAAGAAAATCTTATGCTGCAGAATGGAAAAGATTTTGTGCCTGGAACCAATCTCAAGGAATGAATGCAGCAGTGCCCAATTTACCTTAGATTTTACAGTACTTGACTGAGATACTTCATAAGGTCTTGTCCTTTTCCTCCATCAAAATCCACGCCTCAGCCATTTCAGCTCATTATAGCACAGAGCTTCCCCTCTTCTCTCACCCACTGCTCAAGCAGTTCCTCAGAGGGGCCAAAAAATTTAAGACCACCCAGGAGAGCTCCACAGCCTGGGACCTTAACTTTGTATTGGAGAAACTCACCCTTCCTCCTTTCAAGCCAGCTGCTACAGCGCATTTAAAATTCCTTTTTTGGAAAACAACTTCCCTTTTAGCCATCACTTCAGCAAGAAGGGTATCTGAATTCCAGGCCGTTATGGCACTGGAGCCTTTCATCTTTCATGCGGACAGGGTGTCCCTCAGGACGAATCCCACTTTCATGCCAAAGGTGGTATCCAGTGTGGCCTTTAATCAATCCATTCATTTGCCTACCTTCTTTCCTAATCCACAGAACAAAGAGAAATGGATACTGCATTCCTTAGAATGTGCACAGAGAACTTAGATTCTACTTGGACAGGTCTAAACCTCAAAGGACAGGTCTAAACCTCAAAGGAAATCTGAACAACTGCTGGTGGCATTTGTTGCATGGACAGAGGGGAAGGCTATTTCAAAGCAAACTATCTCCAGATGGATAGGCCATTGCATTCATTTCTGCTATAAGCACCATGGAAAACCTATACCACAGGGGATCAGATCCCACTCAAACAGTGCTGCATCTACCTCTGCAGCCTTTCTCAGAGGTGTACCTACCAGGGACATCCTAGAAGCTGCTACCTGGAGTTCTGTACATACTTTCACCAAGCATTACCATTTGCCAATTTTCTCTAAATCCAGAGCTGGCTTTGCCACTGCAGTTTTGCAGGGCCTTATAGCTAGTCCTAATGCTATCTAAATTCCTCCGCCCATCCTTAGCTTTGGGAATCTACCCAAATGTAATGACTGCAACAGTGAAACACGAAGAACATAGTACAGTTGTGTACACTTACCATAAATGTAGATGTTAGTGTATTCACTATTGCAGTCCTGGTTACCTTCCCTGCAGCCTCCTGACTTAGTTTGGCTATACCTCTTTCCTTTTCAATGCTTAAAAGCTTGTTGGTGTATTTGTTTTTTTGTTTGAGGTATAACCTTTTATATTTATAGATTTAATTGCTTCCCATTAGGGGGGCACCTGACATCTGGGGCAAGAAAAACTGATGACGGCTGTATGTTTTATACCCCCTGACGACCTGACGTCACAGAAGGAGACAGCAACTGATGCAGGACCCAAGACTTTTTTAATCAGGCCGACTGAGGGCTACCTGCAAGCAGATAACCCGAATGTAATGACTGCAACAATGAATACACTCTAACATCTACATTTATGGTAAGTGTACACAACTGTACTTTCCTTGTGCTGAGCTCCAGATAATGGCTTCTTCTATGATAATTCTTGCGTTGTCAGCCAGCAAACATGATCCTGAGGTATGTTATTAGTTAATGCTTTATGGTTAAGGGAGCAGCTGGAGAGCTTTTGGTTGGCCATGAGCTAAAGTAACTGCTGAGTCTGATCAGAGGGTCAGATCCGAACCCAGCTGTTGTAGAAAGAAAATGAACAGCACAGATGGAACATTGTTGAGTACATAACCTCTTTTTTTATAGTAGTTTGAGGAAGATTGACAAGTAGTTGGGATATTGGTAAGGCTGGCAGGGGGCCAATTCATTACCTGAATGGGGCCCTGTTTATCCACACTCTGGCTTGGTTGACTCTGAAAGTGTATGTTGTGACTATAAAGCACCATTAGCCATTCTACTAGATGTCCTTCAAGGATGCATCTGCAGTCCTTACAAATATGTTGTCCTGTCGTCAGGCAGCCCTTCGGTCGGCCGGATTCCAAAGTCTGGGTCCGGCTTCGGCTGGTGTCGCACTTCACCCGACGTCATCGCTGCAGTTCTTCGGGTATAAAGGCATCAGCCGACGCCATTTTCCTCAGTCTTTCTTGCCGCGCGAAGCAGAAGCTGTTCGCAAGTGCCGGTCGGTCAGATCCAGCGATTACTACTACCGAATACTACTTCGAAGACTTCTAAAAAGCTAAGTACCCGCTAGGGACTCTTTCTTGCCTCAGCCGATGTCAGAGAAAGTGAATAACTGTTTATCTTGTGGGAAACAAATACCTCATAAAGATTTCCACTCCTACTGTATACATTGTTTAGGCCCAGACCACGACGTAGCAGCTTGTCTAGCCTGTGCTTCTTTTAACCGACGGACGCTTAGACGTCGGTCGGAGTTTGCTGAGCAGATTTTCGGCTCTGATTTTGCCTATATTATGCCGTCGGATCCTCCGACAACGCAAATTTCCAAAAAACGCAAAGAAAAGGACCGACACCCGCGGTCCGCGGTTTTGGCCGAAACCGCGATTAAGCAAACCGCGAGTGTCTCGGTTTCGGCCGAAACCGAGCAAGCGGTTCTTTCTTCAGCCAAAACCATGCCTTCTACCGAGGCCTCCTCTAACCTGGTAGAATCGGCTTCTGAAATCCAACCTTCTGTTGCGATTTCACAGGAATTATCAGACACTATTCCCCTGGATATTTCAACCCCTGCACGTGGAGCTGCTAGGCCTCCTGCAGCCATGTCTATTAAGACCTTTGCCAGGGCTAAAGCAGCCAAAGCTTCAAAAACGGTGCCTGCCAAACCCCTCTCACACAGGCCCAGCACTAGTTCTCATATGATTTCTTTGGCTGAGGATCTAATTTCTTTAATTCGTGGATCCCAGCCTCATCTAGACGGGACCTCTCTCCCACCTCCAGAAAAGAGGCCTAGAGCAGAGCCCCCTGAGCCAGTATCCACAGATGATTCCTCTGATGACTCAGAGCATACAGACCCTCCTGAGGCTCCCTTTTCCCCTTACGAAGACTCTGATGCTGAAGAGTCCATTCCTTCAGCCTCTCCACCTGAGGAATTTTCCTTTGGGGAAACCTTGCATGCTATGAGGGAACAATTTCAGTGGCAGGGCCAAGATTTCTCAGACTCCAGAAAAAGGCTTAGAACCTTTCTACATTTGCCACAACATAGGCCTTTAGCTATTCCTCCAGTTCTTTCTGTTGTAGATGATGCATTTAATGATGCTTGCACTGCTCCTGATTCATTACCTCCGGCTCCTGCTAAGCCCGATAGGTTCTACAGGGTCCCGGACACTCATCTCCATTTATACAAGGCTCCTTTTGCAGATCCAGAGACTATCTCCCAGGGCCCTAAAGCTGTAGCAGCTGCTTCTACTAAAAACCCCCTCCCCTCTGAAAGGGAATCCAGGTCCTTAGAGAGATTGGGTAAAAAAGTTTACACTTCTGCTACTTTGTCAGCTAGGGCTTTGAACTGCCAATTTCATATGATTCAATATCAAGAGTTTATGCTTGACCAGTTAACTAAAAAGCTGTCCTCTGAAGAATCTTTAGATAAAAAATATGTTCAGGAAATGGTACATAACATACAGCAGGTTAGTAACCATTCTTTAAAATGTGGCTATGATGCACTGGAGGCTTCCTTTAGATCAGCCATGACTGGCACAGTTATCAGGAGACATGCATGGTTGAAAGAACAGGCATTACCAGACCATGTCAAATCAAAGCTTTTGGATGCACCCATGGACAAGGTCAATTTATTTGGTTCCCCTGCTCAGCAGGTACTAAAAAAGATGGAAGAGAAGGCGAAATCTGTACAAACCGTGAAAGATTTCTTACAGGTTCAACCTCCAAGGTTTAGCAGGAACTGGCCCTCCAAGAATTGGTCCTTTCCGGACTCCTCTAAGACACAGAGAGGCAGGAATAGGCGTTCTAGAGGCAGAAACCAATCCAGCGGTGCCTACAGGGGTCGCCAGTGGCAAGGTAACAACCAGCGCGGCACGGACGCAGCCACCACCACTACAACATCTCAATCACAGTGACTTGACAGTGGCACCGCCTACCAGGGAACAACTAGAAGCACCCTTAGGCGGAAAATTAACCTTATTTTCAAAGAACTGGCATTGCATCACAAGGGAAAAATGGATTTTGCAAACTATAGACCAAGGTTACAGGTTCCATTTCCATACTCTACCAGGAAAGAGAGGAATGCCAAACCTACCACCTACTCAAAGGGCAGAAGCTCTAAAGCAAATATCTCAGCTATTAAGAATGAGAGCTGTGGAAAGGGTACCATCTATGGAGCAAGGAAAGGGATTTTACTCCAGACTCTTCCTGGTCCCAAGAAAAGAAAACAAATGGAGACCCATTCTAGACCTATCCGCTTTAAACACATTCCTCATTGTTTCAAAATGCTGACCCTACAACAGCTTCTTCCCATGCTGGGCAAGGAGTCTTGGCTGGTAACTCTAGATCTCAAGGAGGCATACCTGCACGTCCCCATACGACCAGTTTGCAGAAGATACCTCAGATTTCTTGCAGGATCAGAGCATTATCAATTTTCAGCATTGCCCTTTGGCTTATCTACTGCGCCCAGAGTGTTCACGAAATGCCTGGCATCAGTAATTGCTCATTGCAGGCTTCAGGGAATCCAAATTTATCCCTACCTGGACGACTGCCTGATACAAGCGGACAACAAAAGCAAGCTAACAGAGGACCTACAAAGAGTCATTTACCTGCTGCAAGCCCTGGGATATACAGTCAATATAAAAAAGTCAAGGCTGATTCCATCCCAAAGAATAACCTTTCTGGGTGCAGAGCTGGACACGTCAAAACAAATGGCATTCCTAACTGCAGAAAAGAAAGAGCAACTACCTCTCTACTTCTTGGCATTAACAAAGCAGAACCATCTAACTGCAAGAAAAGTACTGCAAGCCCTAGGCTTCATGGCATCCTGCATAATTCTGGTCCCTCATGCCAGACTGCATATGAGAAAGCTACAGTGGTACCTAAAGAATTTGTGGTCCCAACATAAGCACAGCCTAGAAACCAAAATTCCAATAATCCCATGCCTGAAACAAGAATTCCTATGGTGGGCTCAGGCCTGTCAATCAAACACAGGATTGCCCTTCTGCAACAGTCAACCAAGCCAAACCATCACGACAGATGCCTCAGACCTCGGTTGGGGGCACACATGCTGGGCAAGTGCATACAAGGCTTATGGACTCAAGACCAGCTGCCTACACATAAATCTAAAGGAAATGCTGGCAGTAAAATTAGCAATCCAGTCATTCAGACCATTTCTCCAAGAAGGTCAGTTGATGATAAGGACAGACAACACCACAGTTATGTGGTACATCAACAAACAGGGAGGCACACATTCATATCCTCTATGCCGGCTGGCACTGGACCTATGGGATGTGGCCCTGAGCTACAACATTCGGTTACAAGCAATTTTTGTACCGGGAAAAGAAAACATTCTAGCAGACGTATTAAGCAGAACTACCACAGATGCCCACGAATGGATGCTACATCCGGACATCTTCAAAGCCATCACAAGAGAATGGGGATTACCACAAATAGACTTGTTTGCATCCCCACTCAATCACCAGCTAAAGAAATTCTGCACAAGGACGTACCACCCACTTGCTTGGAAGGTGGACTCACTATTTTTCAGTTGGAAAAACCTGACAGCATACGCATTCCCACCACTTCCTTTGATGCACAAGGTGCTTCTGAAGATCAAAGAGGACCGTCCAAGGATCATTCTGATAGCTCCAGACTGGCCAAGACAACATTGGTACCCACTGCTGAGGAGCTTGTCTCGGGAACAAATATGGACATTACCCCTGATCCCATTACTGTTAACACGGAACAACTACAACATCCTGCATCCAAACCTGAAAACTCTGCAGCTGACTGCCTGGAACATTACATAACAGCAATTAACCCAAATTTATCCCAAAGGGTTAAAGACATAATCCTAGAGGCTCGTAGACCTTCAACAAGAAAGAATTATGCAGCAAAATGGAAAAGATATCTCATTTGGAGTACTGCAAAGGGAGAAGATGTGACACTGGTTAACATAGCCAACATCCTGGAGTACTTGGCAGAGCTCTTCCATACAGGCCTGTCCTATTCTTCCATCAAGATACATGCATCAGCTATTTCAGCAGAATACAGCTTAGATCCTCCTGTCTTCTCTCATCCTTTGCTCAGACAGTTTGAGAGGAATTAAAAATGTAAAACCTCCCAGGAAACCACCATTGCCTGCATGGGACTTGAACTTTGTGCTAGAAAAATTGACACTTCCCCCTTTCGAGCCAGCAGCAACAGCAGAATTACAATACTTATCCTGGAAGACTGCTTTCCTGCTGGCAATAACTTCAGCAAGAAGGGTCTCTGAACTACAGGCATTAATGGCAGTGCAACCCTTCCTGATCTTCCATCAAGATAGTGTCTCCATGAGAACAAATCCTACATTTATGCCTAAGGTGGTATCCAGAGTGTCATTAAATCAGGCTGTCCACCTACCTACATTCTTCCCAAACCCACAGAACAGGGGAGAAAGACTCTTGCATACCTTGGATGTACATAGACAATTACGCTACTACCTGGACAGGACTAAGTCCAATAGAAAAACTGACCAGCTTCTGGTAGCATATGCCACAGGAAAGGAAGGAAAACCAATTTCAAAACAGACAATCTCCAAATGGATAGGAAATTGCATTAGATTTTGTTACTCCTATCATGGAAAGAAAACTCCAGAGAACATCAGGCCTCACTCCACAAGGGCCACAGCCACTACCACAGCTTTCTTACGAGGAGTGGCTACCAAGGACATTATAGAGGCTGCTACTTGGACCTCCGTGCATACATTTGCCAAGCATTACAATTTACCTTTATACTCTAGATCCCGAGCAGGTTTTGCCACTGCTGTTTTGCAAGGGATCCTAGCTACACCATAATCTCTACTCTTTTCCTCCTCCCCTTGTTTAGCTATGGTATTCTACCCATTTGTAAGGACTGCAGATGCATCCATGAAGGACATAGTACAGTTTTGTACCTACCATAAATGTAGATGTCCGATAGGAATGCATCTGCAGTCAGGATTACCCACCCACCTTCCCCTCTGAGGTACTCCTAGGGTATTTGCCATCCTTCAGCTAGCTTGGGGGGATCTATTATGGTGTATTTGTTTGTATATATGTACATACATGCTTATTTTATGTGTTTGCTTTCTACTATTTGGAAACATTGGCATTTATCCAAATTTAGCCATCCAAGAGGGCACCTGGCATCTGGGGCAAGAAACACTGAGGAAAATGGCGTCGGCTGATGCCTTTATACCCGAAGAACTGCAGCGATGACGTCGGGTGAAGTGCGACACCAGCCGAAGCCGGACCCAGACTTTGGAATCCGGCCGACCGAAGGGCTGCCTGACGACAGGACAACCCATTTGTAAGGACTGCAGATGCATTCCTATCGGACATCTACATTTATGGTAGGTACAAAACTGTACTTTCAGACCTGTACGGAGTGATGTCAGAAAGGTTTGCTATTCTTGATGACAAGATATTGGAGGTCAAAAATGAGATGCAGATGTCTTGGAAACATATGAGGACCCCCCCCAAAAAAAAAAAACAGTATGCTGTATGCAGTAATTTTAAATGTTAAGATGTCTATCACGCCTTCATTCTTGCTGGTTGGGTTTGGAGCCGATCCTCGGCTCTGACTCTGCCATCTTCTAAAGCTCGAGAGCTGTTTACTGGCTCGAGGCCTCCCCATATCCCACAATGCCTGGCGCTAGATCCCCAGATCTCGTTTGCCACTTCTGCTACGAGGTTGCTTTTGCTGGCTCTGGTCGTATTTTTGTCTTGATAGGTTTTATATAAAACATTTTTCATATAAATAGCGTTTAGTTCTTATTATAGTAGTTTAGTACTTTTTGTCTCTGTGTAGTTTTAGATCTATCTCACCCCCTTAGAAAACTCGTTTTTACTGTTAGAGAGTCCCCCCCCCCCCCCCTCTTTTTCTCTCCAAGGTAGCCGTTTCAGTTAGAGGCTAACCCTTGTTCTCTAAAATACCTTTTGTAGTGTTTTCAGGTAGAAATAGTTGTAGTACTTTACTTTTTATAGTATGTATGTGTATATATGTATATATGTATATATAGATATATATATATATATATATATATATATATATATATATATATATATATATATATATATATATTATAGTTATAGTGTGTCTGTGTGTTGTTAAGGTGCGGTAACTGGTTTTATTTCTGTGTACGGTTCTTTATACTTGTTACCTGTTGTACTGTTGGCCTTTTTTTCCTGTGATTTTTCTTTTTACAGGATGTCCAAAGATACTAAGATATCAGGATTCAAGAAGTGTGACTCATGCTGTCAGAAAATGTCTCTGACAGATGGTCACACTTCTTGTGTCTACTGCTTGGGTGCCCTACACCTGCAGGACTCTTGTTCAGTGTCACACCTTTAGTCCAAGAGTCCTTCAGGAGTGTAGGAATAAGTTAATCCGTAGAGGATTACTAAAACCTGAAGGGTCATCTGCTAAGACTCAGCCAGGGAAACCCTCCAAGCCATCGAAGCCATTGGCTCCCAGCTCGGAGCTGTCGTCGGGTGTGGCGTCTGCTTCGATTTCGGTTCCGTCCGGAACCGAAGTACCTGCCTCTGTCAGCTCCGATCCTGGTGTCGGAACCTTCAGGGAGCCGAAAGTGTTCTAGGTCCCCATCCCTATAGTCGATTTGCTCGGCTCCGGGGTCACCTCTGTTAGTCGGAGCAAAGTCACCGATCTCACTCTTCTCGGTCTTCGAGACTGACCATGACTTGGAGAGAGTGGTGAGCAGACTTCTGAAATCGTAGGCCTTGGCTAAAATGCTATCCAGCCCCCCTCATCAGGGTTCGGCTCTGCCCGTCTGTACAGTAGTTCCTCCTTCGACTCACCCCTTGAATTAGGAGCCAGAGCTGGTTGGGGTTTGGATCGTGTAATCGTCGACGCTGATACCTACCCTTTCGGTTTCTTCGGCTGCTATCACTTCCAGGGCGCCGTTCTTGGAGGGATCTGGGCGCTGAGACTCCCTCGTCTGTTCCAAGGGGGCGAGTGGCATCGGACTGTTGTCCGACCCCGTTCTCCATCTCTGAGCTTCGGTGCAGGTGAGCTCGGCTCCTACATCGGCCTCAGAGCCATCCCTGTTGGTGCCGGCGAGGGTTCCGGTCTCTTCGGAGCCTGAGCCGCCTTCTCTGCCGGGAAGGGGTGCCTTCGAGGTCATGAGGAGTGTGCTGGCCCCTCAGTTAGTCCCACGATCAGCCTCTTCGGCTCCTCCCCCCATGGCGCCTGCGTCTGCTCCTCCACCAGACTGCAAGTGAGGAGAACAAGAGCTCCAGGTTGCCCCAGTGGGCACGTCCTCCTTTTCCGAGGCCTCCCCTGATCATTCAGAGGAGCCCCCTCGAAAGAGGAAATGTAAGAGGAAGCATTTCTCCCCGGGCCTCCGCTGAAAACAGGCTCTGTGGAACCTAGTCGGACTTTCCCGGTCAACAAATGATAAATAAATAAAATAAATGTTGACTCCCCTGAGTCTGTCACTTCGGATACTGACTTTGAGGATTTGGAAGGGTCCCTGAGGTCCCCCTCTGAAGATGTCTCCTTCTCAGACATCCTTGAGATGCTTAGGCAGAGGGGGAACTGGACTACCCTTAACCCTTCTGAGGATGAGTCTGTATATCTGGACACGTTTGGTTCTCGCCCCTCCACCTCCTGGATGTCTCCACCTTTCAATCCACTGATGGCAGTGGTGGCTCGAAAGGCGTGGTCAGACAGTGGAACCAACTCCCCGAAGGCCTGCAAAATTCATCACAGCACCACAAGACAAACAATTTTTGACAAAGGGTGTCCCTGTTGATGCTATGGTGGTAGCAGCGGCCACGAAAAAGGAGTTGGCTGAGACTTCGTCTGTCCATCCCCCTAATAAGGAGTCTAGGACGATGGACAGATACGGGAAGCGGATGTTTTCCTCCGACCTTTTCCATGCAGTCGCTGAACTATTTGTGCCATTTTACACGCCTTCAAAGGGATCTCCTTAAGGAGCTAGGAGATGCCCTTCAAGATCCATCAGCTGCAGAGGCCCAGGATAAGATTACCTCCCAGCTGGCGACTCTTAGTTCAATAGTGAACTCCATGCGGCTCATTTCTTATGCGGCCGATGGGGCGAGTAGAGCCCCAGGTACAGGTGTGGCCTTGAAGGCACGCTTGGATGCAGTTATGTAACTTTGCGGACCCCTTTAAGGCGTCTTTCACCCATACCCCTTTTGATGGTTCTGCTCTTTTTGGAACACAGGTGAAGGATACTCTTACCAGGTGTGAGCAGGAAGGCAAGACTCTCTCTGCTGTGAGAGTCTATTTTTCCACTCCTTCTAGACCATACCCCAAAGGTCAGAAAAGTGGCAAAATGTGGTTCCGGAAACCCTAGGGAGCCGTGCCTGACACACGTGGTGAGTTTCCCTCCAGGGGCAGAGGAGGGAACAACAATAGATGCCGCCCTCGAGGCAGAGGGGGTCCGCAAAATCAGGGCAGCAGAGATTCCTTTTCTGACAAGCCCTTCCAGCATCCCTGAGGGGCTGCCTGCCTTCGGAGGCAGTCGGGGGAAGATTATCGCTGTACCCAAAAGCCTGGCAAGACACAACTCAAGACAGATGGGTACAGTCTATCATATCCGGAGGTTAGAGAATTCCCTTCGTTCATACCCCCTTAAGGTCAAACAAATCCCTTCCAGATGTTCCACCCAGTCTAAGGGAACAAGCAGTCCAAGAGATCTCAAAACTGCTACAAAAAAAAGCCATCCAATGAGTCCCTGCAGACCAGCAAGGATCCGGAATTTACTCAAGGTTCTTTTTGGTACCAAAAAAGACGGGACTGGAGACCCATTTTAGATCTCAGCAGACTAAATAGGTGAGTACAAAGAACGAAGTTCCGGATGGTCACGCTTCAGTCCATTCTACCCTTTTTGGGTCAGGACAATTGGATGTGCTCCATAGATCTTCAAGATGTGTACTACCATATCAAAATGGACAGGTTATCCAGAAGATTCCTCCGCTTCCGGCTGGGAGCCAGTCATTATCAGTTCCGAGCTCTGCCCTTTGGTCTTACCACAGCCCCCAGGGTGTTCACCAAATGTATGGCAGTAGTTACCTCTCACCTGAGACGGCAAAGATTCCAGGTGTTTCCCTATCTAGACGACTGGCTCCTTACTTCTATCACCAGACATCAGCTGCTACGAGCCAGGAACTACACCATCCAAACTTGCTCCAAGCTAGGTATCGCAATAAATTTTGAAAAGTCTGCATTGTCGCCTTGTCTATAACCTTTATAGGCGCAAGTTTAAGTACAAAAGACATGTCAGCGAGACTTCCGTTATACAGAGTATTAGATATTCGCCGACATGTACAGGTGTTATTAGGATGCAAGAAAATTCAGGCCAGATTCGTCCTAAAGACATTGGGCCTCATGGCAGCAGTGATCATACTAGTCCCCCTGGCTCTGTTTCATATGAGGATTCTTCAGTGGTTGCTTTTCACCTAATGGTCATTTCTACAACTTCCAATGTCTCACATGATTATGATTACACAGACATGCAAAGACCAGCTTGTTTGGTGGATGGTTTCCCCGTCAGTACCCCAGGGCAGATCATTTGTTCTTCCTCCTCCAGTAGCCACGGTGACCACGGATGCCTCCCTGATTGGGTGAGGGGGGGCACTTTCAGGGCAGAACAGTCCAAGGCACATGGCAACCCCATGAGTACCATCTGCATATCAATGTCTTGGAGATGAGAGCTGTGCTTTTAGCATTGCAAACTCTTCAGAACTCTCTTCTCACCGGGACCATTGCAATTCAGACAGACAATATGTCTGTAGTGTGGTACATCAACAGGCAGGGTGGAACCAAGTCCTACCCCCTATGTCGAGAAGCACTCACTCTGGCAATGGGTGATCTCTTCCCAGCTGTTTCTGATAGCAACGCACATCCCTGGGAAGTCCAACATTATAGTGGACAGGCTGAGCAGAGCAATTTTCATGCCTCACGAGTGGTGTCTCAGACAGTGGCGGACCAAATCTTCTGCAAATGGGGTCAGCCTTGCTGCGACCTTTTCACCACCCCCTCTTCAACAGCAAGTGCGACAGTGTTTTTCTCCTCCCTCTTCCCGGATACCCTCCCAGAGGTGCTCTAATCCACGATTGGCCTCAGGGACTTCCTTATGCATTCCCTCCATTTCCCCCGATTCCCAAACTAATACAAAAAGCTACCGCGCTGGGATGCAAGATGATCTTCATTGCCCCCTACTGGCCTCGACAAATTAGGTTTCCTTTCCTGCATCATCACCTCCTGGAGCAGCCCTGGACCCAGTACCAGATGACCTGATCCATCAGTCGGGCGGGCTGCACCAATCCCTGCAGTCTCTCAACCTCACTGCTTGGTTGCTCCACTTCCAACCTTAGCCAGGCTTCTGGACATTTCCAAATCGGTGCGTGAAATCAACCCATCTTCGCACAAATCTACCACCAGAAAAACTTATGCTAGTAAGTGGAAACGTTTCTCTTGCTGGGCAGAGTCTAAAAACATAGATCCCTTTTCAGCCTCGGTCCACCACGTTTTAGATTTCTTAGCAGAACTTTTTCAGGCTGGGTCCTCTTCTGCCACCATTAGAGTTCAGTTAGCCGCAATTTCAAATTTTCTTACAGGCCTATCTGAAACTAGTATCATGTCCCATAAGCTTTGCAAAGCTTTTCTCAAAGGGACTACTTTGCTCAGGCCCCCAGGAAGAGATCCCCTGCCTCCGTGGTATCTTAATTTTGATCTTAGCTTCCCTAATATTGCCCCCCTTTGAACCTGCAGCTTCATGTTCCTTAGTTTCTTTCTTGGAAAACCCTCTTTCTTGTGGCAATTACCTCAGCCAGAAGAGTTTCCGAACTCCAGGCCCTTTGTGTTCGCCCTCCTTATTTAGTTTTCCATAATGACAGAGTTTCGCTCAGGACTAATCCCGCCTTCCTTCCTAAGGTACCTTCTGAGAGTAATCTGAATCAGTCCATTGATCTTCCGGTCTTCATTCCAAATTATTCCAACAAAGCTGAACATAAATTACATCAGTTGGATGTTCATAGACAATTACGTTTCTACTTGCATAGGACTAAACAAATTAGAAAATCAGATCAGCTCTTCCTGTCCTATGCTGAAGGTAAACAAGGTCTACCAGTGTCTAAAGTAACTCTATCTAGGTGGTTGACTTCTATTATTACTTTGATTTATCAATTGAGGAACAAACCGCTCCCTGCTAAACCAAAAGGCCACTCTACTAGGGCTTTAGCTACTTCTGTAGCTTTTCAGGCAAGATTACCAATGGAAGCCATTTTGTGCAGCTACATGGGCCACTCCCCATACATTTATTTCTCATTATAAGTTGGATGTGGCCTCTAAGAGCAGAGCTGATTTTGGTTCCACTGTGCTGAAGAGTCTGTTCCGATGAGCCACCCAGGACTGAGGTGCTAGGGACGCTGTCCCAACCAGCAAGAATGAATGCGAGATAGACAACTTAACATTAAGAAGTTATGTACCTACCATAATTGTTTTTTTTTTTCCCCCCTTTGTTTTAAAAATTGTCTTTCCTTTTTCCTTCTTTCGGGGCCCAACCCCTTCCACCCCTTTTTTTCCTAAAAAGACCCGGGGGGGGAGGGGTTTGGCCCCTCCTTTTGGGGGGG